>NC_133112.1:23356779-23660424 GCF_022965805.1 Primulina eburnea
GGGTCCGTGTAGGCACTGTATTCGCCAAATGTATAGGGCACGGACCCCGTGCCTGGGTCCGTCTCCAGGTCCGTGCAGCCACTGTAAAAACTCATCCCAGCTTGTAAAGGACACGGACCCCGTGTGCAGGTCCGTGTACAGGTCCGTCCAGACTCGGTCAGCAACATCAATGCTTGAATGACTTTCCGTTGGCCTCCAAACGTACTCCCATGCATCACGACCTCTTCCGGCTTGCTCATGACTCCTTGTAGTGCCTCCTTGAATCTCTTTAGTCGACCCCTCGTGATTGGTCCCTCCGGCAACTGCAAAGGATCCCATGCTTTCCTTGGGACGTCCACGTTCGCATTCGCATCATCAAGAATTTAACATCGCGACCAGAAACAATAGTCCTAGGCATGCCATGCAACCTAACGACTTCTCTAAAGAACAAATCCACAATGTTTGAAGCATCATCGGTTTTATGACAAGCTATAAAATGTGCCATCTTTGAGAATCTATCCACAACAACAAAAATAGAATCCCTCCCCTTCTTAGTCCTTGGCAACCCCAAAATAAAGTCCATAAAAATATCAATCCAAGTTCTTTTTAAGAATAGCACCAATAAGTGTTCCCAAAGTTCTATTGACAACTTCACTTTGTCCATCCGTTTGAGGATGACAAGTAGTAGAAAACAACAATTTTGTGCCAAGTTTAGCCCATAAAGTCTTCCAAAAGTAACTCAAGAATTTAACATCGCAACCAGAAACAATAGTCCTAGGCATGCAATGCAACCTAACGACTTCTCTAAAGAACAAATCCGCAATGTTTGAAGCATCATCGGTTTTATGACAAGCAATAGTATGCTTCATCTTAGAGAATCTATCCACAACAACAAAAATAGAATCCCTCCCCTTCTTAGTCCTAGGCAACCCCAAAATAAAGTCCATAGAAATGTCAATCCAAGTTCTTTTTAAGAATAGCACGCAAAAGTGTTCCCAAAGTTCTATTGACAACTTCAATTTGTCCATCCGTTTGAGGATGACAAGTAGTAGAAAACAACAATTTTGTGCCAATTTTAGCCCATAAAGTCTTCCAAAAGTAACTCAAGAATTTAACATCGCGACCAGAAACAATAGTCTAGGCACGCCATGCAACCTAACGACTTCTCTAAAGAACAAATCCGCAATGTTTGAAGCATCATCGGTTTTATGACAAGCAATAGTATGCCTTATCTTAGAGAATCTATCCACAACAACAAAAATAGAATCCCTCCCCTTCTTAGTCCTAGGCAACCCCAAAATAAAGTCCATAGAAATGTCAATCCAAATTCTGTTTAAGAATAGCACGCAGAAGTGTTCCCAAAGTTCTATTGACAACATCAATTTGTCCATCCGTTTGAGGATGGCAAGTAGTAGAAAACAACAATTTTGTGCCAAGTTTAGCCCATAAAGTCTTCCAAAAGTAACTCAAGAATTTAACATCGCGACCAGAAACAATAGTCCTAGGCACGCCATGCAACCTAACGAATTCTCTAAAGAACAAATCCGCAATGTTTGAAGCATCATCGGTTCTATGACAAGCTATAAAATGAAACATCTTTGAGAATCTATCCACAACAACAAAAATAGAATCCCTCCCCTTCTTAGTCCTAGGCAACCCCAAAATAAAGTCCATAGAAATGTAAATTCAAGTTCTTTTTAAGAATAGCACGCAAAAGTGTTCCCAAAGTTCTATTGACAACTTCAATTTGTCCATCCGTTTGAGGATGACAAGTAGTAGAAAACAACAATTTTGTGCCAAGTTTAGCCCATAAAGTCTTCCAAAAGTAACTCAAGAATTTATCATCGCGACCAGAAACAATAATCCTAGGCATGCCATGCAACCTAACGACTTCTCTAAAGAACAAATCGCAATGTTTGAAGCATCATCGGTTTTATGACAAGCTATAAAATGTGCCATCTTTGACAATCTATCCACAACAACAAAATAGAATCCCTCCCCTTCTTAGTCCTAGGCAACCCCAAAATAAAGTCCATAGAAATGTCAATT
Organism: Primulina eburnea; assembly: GCF_022965805.1. NCBI lineage: Eukaryota > Viridiplantae > Streptophyta > Magnoliopsida > Lamiales > Gesneriaceae > Primulina > Primulina eburnea. The sequence continues at coordinate 23,358,808 of NC_133112.1, forward strand.
CAAGTTCTGTTTAAGAATAGCACGCAAAAGTGTTCTCAAAGTTCTATTGACAACATCAATTTGTCCATCCGTTTGAGGATGACAAGTAGTAGAAAACAACAATTTTGTGCCAAGTTTAGCCCATAAAGTCTTCCAAAAGTAATTCAAGAATTTAACATCGCGACCAGAAACAATAGTCCTAGGCACGCCATGCAACCTAACGAATTCTCTAAAGAACAAACCCGCAATGTTTGAAGCATCATCGGTTTTATGACAAGCTATAAAATGTGTCATCTTAGAGAATCTATCCACAACAACAAAAATAGAATCCCTCCCCTTCATAGTCCTAGGCAACCCGAAAATAAAGTCCATAGAAATGTCAATCCAAGTTCTATTTAAGAATAGCACGCAAATGTGTTCCCAAAGTTCTATTGACAACATCAATTTGTCCATCCGTTTGAGGATGACAAGTAGTAGAAAACAACAATTTTGTGCCAAGTTTAGCCCATAAAGTCTTCCAAAAGTAACTCAAGAATTTAACATCGCGACCAGAAACAATAGTCCTAGGCACGCCATGCAACCTAACGAATTCTCTAAAGAACAAACCCGCAATGTTTGAAGCATCATCGGTTTTATGACAAGCTATAAAATGTGCCATCTTAGAGAATATATCCACAACAACAAAAATAGAATCCCTCCCTTTCTTTGTCCTAGGCGACCCCAAAATTAAGTCCATAGAAATGTCAATCAAAGTTCTTTTTAAGAATAGCACGCAAAGGTGTTCCCAACGTTCTGTTGACAACTTCAGTTTGTCCATCCGTTTGAGGATGACAAGTAGTAGAAAACAACAATTTTGTGCCAAGTTTAGCCCATAAAGTCTTCCAAAAGTTACTCAAGTGACGTGAATCTTGATACGAATAAATAGCAAACACGATTAAAAATAAATCGCACCCTCTATTCAATTACGATATTAAGATCCGTGTGTTTTCCCGATCTTTTGATTCAAGTATTGTGTGATATTCACCTCTAAACTAGCAAGAGTTTAGCAACAAATAAATACGAGGATAAACAATCGAAAACTATACGAACCTTCGAAGAACTTTGCCTACGACAATCCGCACAAGCAACGATCGACAAACGCCACAAAGTTAAAAACTTTGATAAGTTTGATTTGATTTGACAAAGCTAAAAGCTTTGAAAAGTTGAGAGAAAATTCTCAAAAGTTTGATAAACTCAAAATAATATGTGTATTGTGTGTTAAAATTCGTCCAACATAGTCTATATATCAAAAGATATCAAAAATCTAGTCTCCCAAAATAATAAAACTCTAGAAAATTAAACAAATCCGCGCAGAAAACACTAGGCACGGACCCCGTGCAGACCTCCGTGTCTGGGTCCGTGTACATACTGTAAAACTCTTCAATCGGGATCAAGGGACACGGACCCCGTGCTCACCTCCGTGTACGGGTCCGTGTAGGCACTGTATTCGCCAAATGTATAGGGCACGGACCCCGTGCCTGGGTCCGTCTCCAGGTCCGTGCAGCCACTGTAAAAACTCATCCCAGCTTGTAAAGGACACGGACCCCGTGTGCAGGTCCGTGTACAGGTCCGTCCAGACTCGGTCAGCAACATCAATGCTTGAATGACTTTCCGTTGGCCTCCAAACGTACTCCCATGCATCACGACCTCTTCCGGCTTGCTCATGACTCCTTGTAGCGCCTCCTTGAATCTCTTTAGTCGACCCCTCGTGATTGGTCCCTCCGGCAACTGCAAAGGATCCCATGCTTTCCTTGGGACGTCCACGTTCGCATTCGCATCATCCTCCCCTTCTTGAGAAGGATTTGTCCTCAAATCTTGCTCGTCACCTACATCAAACAACGACAAGTCACTAACATTAAAAGTAGAGCTAACATTATACTCACCCGACAAGTCGAGTTTGTAGGCATTGTCATTGATCCTCTCAAGAACTTGGAATGGTCCATCGCCCCTAGGTAGTAGCTTTGAGCGTCGCTTCTCCGGAAACCTCTCCTTCCTCAAGTGTAGCCACACCCAATCGCCCTTCTCGAATACCACCTTCTTTTTCCCTTTGTTGGCTCGCTTAGCATATTGCTCATTTCGCTTCTCAATATTAGCTTTTACCTTCTCATGCAAACTCCTAACGAATTCAGCCTTCTTTTTGCCGTCTAAGTTTAACCTTTCACTCACAGGTAAAGACATCAAATCCAATGGAGTCAAAGGATTAAAACCATATACAATCTCAAATGGTGAATAGCTAGTAGTAGAGTGCACACAACGATTATAAGCAAATTCAACAAATGGCAAGCAATTCTCCCAATTTTTTAAGTTCTTTTTGAGAATAGCACGTAATAAAGTTCCTAACGTCCTATTAACTACCTCAGTTTGACCATCAGTTTGAGGATGACAGGTCGTAGAAAACAGGTAATTTAGTGCCAAGTTTAGCCCACAGTGTTTTCCAAAAGTAACTTAGGAATTTAACATCACGGTCCGACACAATGGTCCTAGGCATGCCATGCAGCCTAACGACTTCTCTAAAGAATAAGTCCGCGATGTTAGATGCATCATCCGTCTTGTGACAAGCAATAAAGTGTGCCATTTTAGAAAACCTATCCACAACAACAAATATAGAGTCCCTCCCCTTCTTTGTCCTAGGTAACCCCAAAACAAAGTCCATAGAGATATCAACCCAAGGTTCACTAGGGACGGGAAGTGGTGTATATAATCCATGTGGTAGTGTCCTAGACTTAGCTTGTCTACAAGTTATGCACTTCTCACAAATACGCTCAACATCACGCTTCATGTGTGGCCAATAAAAATGTTCATGTAATGCACTTAAAGTCTTAGCCACCCCAAAGTGTCCCATTAGGCCACCCCAAAGTGTCCCATTAGGCCACCCCCATGTGCTTCCCTAACAAGTAATTCACGAATTGATGACTTGGGAATGCACAATCTATCCTCTCTAAACAAGAAACCTTTATGCAAGTAAAATTTATCATGTGGACCATGCATACAAGTTTCAAACACTTCCTTAAAATCATCATCTAGCACATACAACTCTTTAACAAGTTCAAACCCCAATATTTTAGATTCCAAAGTAGAGAAAAGTACATACCTCCGTGATAGTGCGTCGGCCACTACATTTTCCTTACCTTGCTTATACTTGATCATGTAGGGGAATGTCTCTATGAAGGCCACCCACTTAGCATGCCGCTTGTTCAGCTTTTGTTGCCCCTTGAGGTGCTTTAGAGACTCATGATCCGTATGAATCACAAACTCTTTAGGCCTCAAGTAGTGCTGCCACGTCTCAAGAGTCCTCACAAGTGCATAGAACTCCTTGTCATACGTGGGATAGTTCAGCGCTGCCCCATTGAGCTTCTCACTAAAGTACGCCACCGGCCTTCCTCCTTGCATCAACACGCCGCCAATACCTACACCTGAAGCATCACATTCAATTTCAAACGTATTAGAAAAATCAGGTAATACAAGTAAAGGAGCATTAATTAATTTTTGCTTGATAATATTAAAGGACTTCTCTTGCTCCTCGCCCCAACAGAATGGAACGTTCTTCTTGATGACCGCCGTCATCGGTGCCGCCAATGTGCTAAAATCCCTTACAAACCTCCTATAGAAGCTTGCAAGACCATGAAAGCTTCGGACTTGACCAACAGTAGTAGGCGATGGCCAATCTCGAATAGCACTTACCTTGTCTTCATCCACTTGTATCCCTTGTGAACTCACAACGAAACCAAGAAACACAAGTTTGTTTGTACAAAAATTACACTTCCTTAAGTTAGCATACAAATTTTCAGCCCTTAATGTGATTAGCACAAGTATCAAGTGTTTAACATGCTCTTCAAGATTCTTGCTATACACTAGGATATCATCAAAGTAAACCACAACAAATTTACCTATATGTGCACGCAAGACATGATTCATTAACCTCATAAAGGTGCTAGGTGCATTAGTTAAACCAAAAGGCATAACCATCCACTCATACAACCCATACTTAGTTTTAAAAGCAGTTTTCCACTCATCACCTTCCCTCATTCTAATTTGATGGTAGCCACTTCTTAAGTCAATTTTGCTGAAGATGCAAGACCCATGCAATTCATCTAACATATCATCTAGTCTAGGTATTGGATGCCTATACTTAATGGTTATGTTATTGATTGCCCTACAGTCGACACACATACGCCATGAGCCATCTTTCTTAGGGACTAGCAAAACAGGCACCGCACAAGGTGACATGGACTCACGCACATAACCTTTATCTAATAACTCACTTACCTGCCTTTGTAGCTCCTTAGTCTCCTCCGGATTGCTCCTATAAGCTGGACGGTTCGGCAAGGCACTCCCGGGCACCAAATCAATTTGGTGCTCAATTCCCCTCAATGGTGGTAAGCCTTGAGGTAGCTCCTCCGGAAATACATCGTCAAATTCCTGCAATAATGAAACAACAATGCTCGGAAGGGATCCGGCTATATCACTTGTGTTAAGGAGGATCTCCTTGTAAAGAATTAACACAAGTGGTTCATCGGTGTGCAACAAGTGTTTTATCTCACCTTTTTGGGCCATATAAGAATTCTTTTTGGCCTCTTTCCTCTCTTTTTCTTTCCCCTCAATTTCTTTCCTCTCTTTTTTTGTTTGTGTGGCTATCTCACTCTTTTCAACTCTCTTTTTTTCAGCCACTTCAATTTTATTTTCAGAGGCCATCTCACTTTTTAATTCACTCTTTTTTTCGGCCTCATTTCTCTTCTTTTTTTTCAAGTGGTCCTCCAATACTTGCTTTGGGGACAATGGAAGTAAGACAACAGTTTTTTTTTTCAAGACAAACGAGTACTTATTTTTGAACCCATCGTGAGTCACTCGCCTATCAAATTGCCATGGCCTACCCAACAATATATGACAAGCATGCATAGGTACCATGTCGCACAAAACCTCATCCACATACTTCCCAATTGAAAAGGACACTAGAACTTGCCTATTCACTCTCACCTCCGCACAATCGTTCTACCATTGAAGCTTATATGGTTGAGGATGTTTTATTGTAGGCAATCCCAATTTCTCAACCATCTCAATGCTAGCCACATTGGTGCAACTTCCCCCATCTATGATTACATTGCACACCTTACCACTCACAAAACATCTAGTGTGAAACAAGTTCTCCCTTTGGTTAATCTCCTCATCTTTGACTTGGGCACTCATGATTCGCCTAGTCACTAGAGCTTCTCCTACAACCGCCCCATATCCCTCATCGGGATCCTCCAACTCCGGCATATCATTATCACTACCCTCGCCATCCCCCTCACTTTGAGACTCATATTCACCATAATCATTCAAAAACATGACTCTCTTATTAGGACACTCACTAGCAATATGGCCCAACCCTTGACATCTGAAACATTTTGTATCTCTAGAACGAGTAGTACGAATTTCAGATTTACCTTGTACTCCATGTCTAGGTGCCTCTTGCTTTGGTTCAAACTTAGGCTTGGTCACCACTTTGCTATCATCTCGCTTGGCCGCATTTGGTCGCCACGAAGAAGATGCACCTCCGGTTTGATTGGTGCGGCCAACTCCTCGCCTCTTGAGTTGTTGCTCCACTTTAATGGCCATTTGCACCATCTCGTCTAGATCTAAGTAGTGTCGAAGCTCCACTTGATCTTGAATCTCCCTGTTCAAACCACAAAGAAAACGAGCCATAGTTGCTTCATTATCCTCCTCAGTATTTGCCCTAATCATGAGTACTTCCATCTCCTTATAGTAGTCCTCAACACTCTTCAACCCTTGCCTCAAAGTTTGTAACCTCTTAAACATCTCCCTATAATAGTGGTTAGGCACAAACCTCTTCCTCATTACACTCTTCATCTCATCCCAAGATTCAATGGGTCTCTCATTATACTTTCTTTTAGTGGTCACTAATTGATCCCACCAAATGAGAGCATAGTCTAAAAATTCAACCACCGCCAACCTCACCTTCTTTTGTTCGGAGTAGTGGTGACATGCAAATACGAACTCTACCCTCTTTTCCCATTCTAAGTACGCCTCCGGGTCAGATTTCCCATGGAATGAAGGGATTTTCATCTTAATACTACCCATGTGACCATCTTCCCTAATCTCCTCATATCTACCCCGCATGGCTTCCCTTCTTCCTCTACCAAATCCTCTACCTCTTCCATTCCTACCCCAATTCTCATTTTGGCTCTCATCGTCTCCTCCCAAATCATACTCCTCATCTTCACCTCTACCCAAGTCTCTAGGCTTAGATTTACCCCCACTAACACTAACCTCAAGTTTACCCAACCTCTCATGCAACGACTCCATTTGGGTCGTCATCATCCTACTAAAATCCCCAAACAACGCCTCCAGTGGAAACTTAGATGACCCCGGGTTCGAATTATCTCCTACCTCCTTCTCCATCTAATTCTTAGAAATGTACCTGCAAGAAAATGTTAGTAGAAAACAAATAACTCCTCACCCAAAAGCTCACCGGTCACTCCAAAGAAATTCACTCGTCTCTCCTCTCTTATTTTTTTGCTCACAACAAATACTCACTAGTCACTCCAAAGAAATAACACTCACACTCAAATGTTTCCACTCGAATTTGATAGTACTCTCAAAAGTGTGCTCAAGCTTTGTATTTGGGATATCAAACAATCAAGGTTCAAACTTGTGAACAAATGCAACCGACTCACTTGGACTGTGTAGACAAGAAATTCGAATATGAATTATTATTTTTTTTTTTTGACTGTGAGAGACAATTAAATATGACTCTCTAAAGGGAATAGAACAATATATCAAAAAGAAATAATGGTGAATTTTCGGAATTTTTGTACTTTTTTTTTTTTGAGTACTACTCGAAAATCCCAAAAAAAGAGTCACCAACAAATTTCGAGAATCACAGAATCACGAAAAAATTTACGAAGAACGATAGAACAAAACAGATCTGAAAATAAACGAAGAAATAATACAGATCTGCAATTTAGAAACAAGATAATTACTTGAATTCAATAAACCTGGGCTCTGATACCAAATGACGTGAATCTTGATACGAATAAATAGCAAACACGATTAAAAATAAATCGCACCCTCTATTCAATTACGATATTAAGATCCGTGTGTTTTCCCGATCTTTTGATTCAAGTATTGTGTGATATTCACCTCTAAACTAGCAAGAGTTTAGCAACAAATAAACACGAGGATAAACAATCGAAAACTATACGAACCTTCGAAGAACTTTGCCTACGACAATCCGCACAAGCAACGATCGACAAACGCCACAAAGTTAAAAACTTTGATAAGTTTGATTTGATTTGACAAAGCTAAAAGCTTTGAAAAGTTGAGAGAAAATTCTCAAAAGTTTGATAAACTCAAAATAATATGTGTATTGTGTGTTAAAATTCGTCCAACATAGTCTATATATCAAAAGATATCAAAAATCTAGTCTCCCAAAATAATAAAACTCGAGAAAAGAAACAAATCCGCGCAGAAAACACTAGGCACGGACCTCGTGCAGACCTCCGTGTCTAGGTCCGTGTACATACTGTAAAACTCTTCAATCGGGATCAAGGGACACGGACCCCGTGCTCACCTCCGTATACGGGTCCGTGTAGGCACTGTATTCGCCAAATGTATAGGGCACGGACCCCGTGCCTGGGTCCGTCTCCAGGTCCGTGCAGCCACTGTAAAAACTCATCCCAGCTTGTAAAGGACACGGACCCCGTGTGCAGGTCCGTGTACAGGTCCGTCCAGACTCGGTCAGCAACATCAATGCTTGAATGACTTTCCGTTGGCCTCCAAACGTACTCCCATGCATCACGACCTCTTCCGGCTTGCTCATGACTCCTTGTAGCGCCTCCTTGAATCTCTTTAGTCGACCCCTCGTGATTGGTCCCTACGGCAACTGCAAAGGATCCCATGCTTTCCTTGGGACGTCCACGTTCGCATTCGCATCATCAAGAATTTAACATCGCGACCAGAAACAATAGTCCTAGGCATGCCATGCAACCTAACGACTTCTCTAAAGAACAAATCCACAATGTTTGAAGCATCATCGGTTTTATGACAAGCTATAAAATGTGCCATCTTTGAGAATCTATCCACAACAACAAAAATAGAATCCCTCCCCTTCTTAGTCCTTGGCAACCCCAAAATAAAGTCCATAAAAATGTCAATCCAAGTTCTTTTTAAGAATAGCACGCATAAGTGTTCCCAAAGTTCTATTGACAACTTCACTTTGTCCATCCGTTTGAGGATGACAAGTAGTAGAAAACAACAATTTTGTGCCAAGTTTAGCCCATAAAGTCTTCCAAAAGTAACTCAAGAATTTAACATCGCAACCAGAAACAATAGTCCTAGGCATGCAATGCAACCTAACGACTTCTCTAAAGAACAAATCCGCAATGTTTGAAGCATCATCGGTTTTATGACAAGCAATAGTATGCCTCATCTTAGAGAATCTATCCATAACAACAAAAATAGAATCCCTCCCCTTCTTAGTCCTAGGCAACCCCAAAATAAAGTCCATAGAAATGTCAATCCAAGTTCTTTTTAAGAATAGCACGCAAAAGTGTTCCCAAAGTTCTATTGACAACTTCAGTTTGTCCATCCATTTGAGGATGACAAGTAGTAGAAAACAACAATTTTGTGCCAAGTTTAGCCCATAAAGTCTTCCAAAAGTAACTCAAGAATTTAACATCGCGACCAGAAACAACAGTCCTAGGCATGCCATGCAACCTAACGACTTCTCTAAAGAACAAATCCGCAATGTTTGAAGCATCATCGGTTTTATGACAAGCTATAAAATGTGCCATCTTAGAGAATCTATCCACAACAACAAAAATAGAATCCCTCCCCTTCTTAGTCCTAGGCGACCCCAAAATAAAGTCCATAGAAATGTCAATCCAAGTTCTTTTTAAGAATAGCACGCAAAAGTGTTCCCAAAAGTCTATTGACAACTTCAATTTGTCCATCCGTTTGAGGATGACAAGTAGTAGAAAACAACAATTTTGTGCCAAGTTTAGCCCATAAAGTCTTCCAAAAGTAACTCAAGAATTTAACATCGCGACCAGAAACAATAATCCTAGGCATGCCATGCAACCTAACGACTTCTCTAAAGAACAAATCCGCAATGTTTGAAGCATCATCGGTTTTATGACAAGCTATAAAATGTGCCATCTTTGAGAATCTATCCACAACAACAAAAATAGAATCCCTCCCCTTCTTAGTCCTAGGCAACCCCAAAATAAAGTCCATAGAAATGTCAATTCAAGTTCTTTTTAAGAATAGCACGCAAAAGTGTTCCCAAAGTTCTATTGACAACTTCAGTTTGTCCATCCGTTTGAGGATGACAAGTAGTAGAAAACAACAATTTTGTGCCAATTTTAGCCCATAAAGTCTTCCAAAAGTAACTCAAGAATTTAACATTGCGACCAGAAACAATAGTCTAGGCACGCCATGCAACCTAACGACTTCTCTAAAGAACAAATCCGCAATGTTTGAAGCATCATCGGTTTTATGACAAGCTATAAAATGTGCCATCTTAGAGAATCTATCCACAACAACAAAAATAGAATCCCTCCCCTTCTTAGTCCTAGGCAACCCCAAAATAAAGTCCATAGAAATGTCAATCCAAATTCTGTTTAAGAATAGCACGCAAAAGTGTTCCCAAAGTTCTATTGACAACATCAATTTGTCTATCCGTTTGAGGATGGCAAGTAGTAGAAAACAACAATTTTGTGCCAAGTTTAGCCCATAAAGTCTTCCAAAAGTAACTCAAGAATTTAACATCGCGACCAGAAACAATAGTCCTAGGCACGCCATGCAACCTAACGAATTCTCTAAAGAACAAATCCGCAATGTTTGAAGCATTATCGGTTTTATGACAAGCTATAAAATGTGCCATCTTTGAGAATCTATCCACAACAACAAAAATAGAATCCCTCCCCTTCTTAGTCCTAGGCAACCCCAAAATAAAGTCCATAGAAATGTAAATTCAAGTTCTTTTTAAGAATAGCACGCAAAAGTGTTCCCAAAGTTCTATTGACAACTTCAGTTTGTCCATCCGTTTGAGGATGACAAGTAGTAGAAAACAACAATTTTGTGCCAAGTTTAGCCCATAAAGTCTTCCAAAAGTAACTCAAGAATTTAACATCGCGACCAGAAACAATAGTCCTAGGCACGCCATGCAACCTAACGACTTCTCTAAAGAACAAATCCGCAATGTTTGAAGCATCATCGGTTTTATGACAAGCTATAAAATGTGCCATCTTAGAGAATCTATCCACAACAACAAAAATAGAATCCCTCCCCTTCTTAGTCCTAGGCAACCCCAAAATAAAGTCCATAGAAATGTCAATCCAACTTCTGTTTAAGAATAGCACGCAAAAGTGTTCCCAAAGTTCTATTGACAACATCAATTTGTCCATCCGTTTGAGGATGGCAAGTAGTAGAAAACAACAATTTTGTGCCAAGTTTAGCCCATAAAGTCTTCCAAAAGTAACTCAAGAATTTAACATCGCGACCAGAAACAATAGTCCTAGGCACGCCATGCAACCTAACGAATTCTCTAAAGAACAAATCCGCAATGTTTGAAGCATCGTCGGTTTTATGACAAGCTATAAAATGTGCCATCTTTGAGAATCTATCCACAACAACAAAAATAGAATCCCTCCCCTTCTTAGTCCTAGGCAACCCCAAAATAAAGTCCATAGAAATGTAAATTCAAGTTCTTTTTAAGAATAGCACGCAAAAGTGTTCCCAAAGTTCTATTGACAACTTCAGTTTGTCCATCCGTTTGAGGATGACAAGTAGTAGAAAACAACAATTTTGTGCCAATTTTAGCCTATAAAGTCTTCCAAAAGTAACTCAAGAATTTAACATCGCGACCAGAAGCAATAGTCTAGGCACGCCATGCAACCTAACGACTTCTATAAAGAACAAATCCGCAATGTTTGAAGCATCATCGGTTTTATGACAAGCTATAAAATGTGCCATCTTAGAGAATCTATCCACAACAACAAAAATAGAATCCCTCCCCTTCTTAGTCCTAGGCAACCCCAAAATAAAGTCCATAGAAATGTCAATCCAAATTCTGTTTAAGAACAGCACGCAAAAGTGTTCCCAAAGTTCTATTGACAACATCAATTTGTCCATCCGTTTGAGGATGGCAAGTAGTAGAAAACAATAATTTTGTGCCAAGTTTAGCCCATAAAGTCTTCCAAAAGTAACTCAAGAATTTAACATCGCGACCAGAAACAATAGTCCTAGGCACGCCATGCAACCTAACGAATTCTCTAAAGAACAAACCCGCAATGTTTGAAGCATCATCGGTTTTATGACAAGCTATAAAATGTGCCATCTTAGAGAATCTATCCAAAACAACAAAAATAGAATCCCTCTACTTCTTAGTCCTAGGCAACCCCAAAATAAAGTCCATAGAAATGTCAATCCAAGTTCTGTTTAAGAATAGCACGCAAAAGTTTTCCCAAAGTTCTATTGACAACATCAATTTGTCCATCCGTTTGAGGATGACAAGTAGTAGAAAACAACAATTTTGTGCCAAGTTTAGCCCATAAAGTCTTCCAAAAGTAACTCAAGAATTTAACTTCGCGACCAGAAACAATAGTCCTAGGCACGCCATGCAACCTAACGACTTCTCTAAAGAACAAATCCGCAATGTTTGAAGCATCATCGGTTTTATGACAAGCTATAAAATGTGCCATCTTAGAGAATCTATCCACAACAACAAAAATAGAATCCTCCCCTTCTTTGTCCAAGGCGACCCCAAAATAAAGTCCATAAAAATGTCAATCAAAGTTCTTTTTAAGAATAGCACGCAAAGGTGTTCACAAAGTTCTATTGACAACTTCAGTTTGTCCATCCGTTTGAGGATGACAAGTAGTAGAAAACAACAATTTTGTGCCAAGTTTAGCCCATAAAGTATTCCAAAAGTAACTCAAGAATTTAACATCGCGACCAGAAACAATATTCCTAGGCATACCATGCAACCTAACGACTTCTCTAAAGAACATATCCGCAATGTTTGAAGCATCATCGGTTTATGACAAGCTATAAAATGTGCCATCTTAGAGAATCTATCCACAACAACAAAAATAGAATCCCTCCCCTTATTAGTCCTAGGCTACCCCAAAATAAAGTCCATAGAAATGTCAATCCAAGTTCTGTTTAAGAATAGCACGCAAAAGTTTTCCCAAAGTTCTATTGACAACATCAATTTGTCCATCCGTTTGAGGATGACAAGTAGTAGAAAACAACAATTTTGTGCCAAGTTTAGCCCATAAAGTCTTCCAAAAGTAACTCAAGAATTTAACTTCGCGACCAGAAACAATAGTCCTAGGCACGCCATGCAACCTAACGACTTCTCTAAAGAACAAATCCGCAATGTTTGAAGCATCATCGGTTTTATGACAAGCTATAAAATGTGCCATCTTAGAGAATCTATCCACAACAACAAAAATAGAATCCCTCCCCTTCTTTGTCCTAGGCGACCCCAAAATAAAGTCCATAAAAATATCAATCAAAGTTCTTTTTAAGAATAGCACGCAAAGGTGTTCACAAAGTTCTATTGACAACTTCAGTTTGTCCATCCGTTTGAGGATGACAAGTAGTAGAAAACAACAATTTTGTGCCAAGTTTAGCCCATAAAGTCTTCCAAAAGTAACTCAAGAATTTAACATCGCGACCAGAAACAATAGTCCTAGGCACGCCATGCAACCTAACGACTTCTCTAAAGAACAAACCCGCAATGTTTGAAGCATAATCGGTTTTATGACAAGCTATAAAATGTGCCATCTTAGAGAATCTATCCAAAACAACAAAAATAGAATCCCTCCCCTTCTTAGTCCTAGGCAACCCCAAAATAAAGTCCATAGAAATGTCAATCCAAGTTCTGTTTAAGAATAGCACGCAAAAGTTTTCCCAAAGTTCTATTGACAACATCAATTTGTCCATCCGTTTGAGGATGACAAGTAGTAGAAAACAACAATTTTGTGCCAAGTTTAGCCCATAAAGTCTTCTAAAAGTAACTCAAGAATTTAACTTCGCGACCAGAAACAATAGTCCTAGGCACGCCATGCAACCTAACGACTTCTCTAAAGAACAAATCCGCAATGTTTGAAGCATCATCGGTTTTATGACAAGCTATAAAATGTGCCATCTTAGAGAATCTATCCACAACAACAAAAATAGAATCCCTCCCCTTCTTTGTCCTAGGCGACCCCAAAATAAAGTCCATAAAAATGTCAATCAAAGTTCTTTTTAAGAATAGCACGCAAAGGTGTTCACAAAGTTCTATTGACAACTTCAGTTTGTCCATCCGTTTGAGGATGACAAGTAGTATAAAACAACAATTTTGTGCCAAGTTTAGCCCATAAAGTCTTCCAAAAGTAACTCAAGAATTTAACATCGCGACCAGAAACAATAGTCCTAGGCATGCCATGCAACCTCACGACTTCTCTAAAGAACAAATCCGCAATGTTTGAAGCATCATCGGTTTTGTGACAAGCTATAAAATGTGCCATCTTTGACAATCTATCCACAACAACAAAATAGAATCCCTCCCCTTCTTAGTCCTAGGCAACCCCAAAATAAAGTCCATAGAAATGTCAATTCAAGTTCTGTTTAAGAATAGCACGCAAAAGTGTTCCCAAAGTTCTATTGACAACATCAATTTGTCCATCCGTTTGAGGATGACAAGTAGTAGAAAACAACAATTTTGTGCCAAGTTTAGCCCATAAAGTCTTCCAAAAGTAATTCAAGAATTTAACATCGCGACCAGAAACAATAGTCCTAGGCACGCCATGCAACCTAACGAATTCTCTAAAGAACAAACCCGCAATGTTTGAAGCATCATCGGTTTTATGACAAGCTATAAAATGTGCCATCTTAGAGAATCTATCCACAACAACAAAAATAGAATCCCTCCCCTACTTAGTCCTAGGAAACCCGAAAATAAAGTCCATAGAAATGTCAATCCAAGTTCTATTTAAGAATAGCACGCAAAAGTGTTCCCAAAGTTCTATTGACAACATCAATTTGTCCATCCGTTTGAGGATGACAAGTAGTAGAAAACAACAATTTTGTGCCAAGTTTAGCCCATAAAGTCTTCCAAAAGTAACTCAAGAATTTAACATCGCATCCAGAAACAATAGTCCTAGGCACGCCATGCAACCTAACGAATTCTCTAAAGAACAAACCCGCAATGTTTGAAGCATCATCGGTTTTATGACAAGCTATAAAATGTGCCATCTTAGAGAATCTATCCACAACAACAAAAATAAAATCCCTCCCCTTCTTTGTCCTAGGCGACCCCAAAATAAAGTCCATAGAAATGTCAATCAAAGTTCTTTTTAAGAATAGCACGCAAAGGTGTTCCCAACGTTCTATTGACAACTTCAGTTTGTCCATCCGTTTGAGGATGACAAGTAGTAGAAAACAACAATTTTGTGCCAAGTTTAGCCCATAAAGTCTTCCAAAAGTTACTCAAGTGACGTGAATCTTGATACGAATAAATAGCAAACACGATTAAAAATAAATCCCACCCTCTATTCAATTACGATATTAAGATCCGTGTGTTTTCCCGATCTTTTGATTCAAGTATTGTGTGATATTCACCTCTAAACTAGCAAGAGTTTAGCAACAAATAAACACGAGGATAAACAATCGAAAACTATACGAACCTTCGAAGAACTTTGCCTACGACAATCCGCACAAGCAACGATCGACAAACGCCACAAAGTTAAAAACTTTGATAAGTTTGATTTGATTTGACAAAGCTAAAAGCTTTGAAGAGTTGAGAGAAAATTCTCAAAAGTTTGATAAACTCAAAATAATATAAGTATTGTGTGTTAAAATTCGTCCAACATAGTCTATATATCAAAAGATATCAAAAATCTAGTCTCCCAAAATAATAAAACTCTAGAAAAGGAAACAAATCAGCGCAGAAAACACTAGGCACGGACCCCGTGCAGACCTCCGTGTCTGGGTCCGTGTACATACTGTAAAACTCTTCAATCGGGATCAAGGGACACGGACCCCGTGCTCACCTCCGTGTACGGGTCCGTGTAGGCACTGTATTCGCCAAATGTATAGGGCACGGACCCCGTGCCTGGGTCCGTCTCCAGGTCCGTGCAGCCACTGTAAAAACTCATCCCAGCTTGTAAAGGACACGGACCCCGTGTGCAGGTCCGTGTACTGGTCCGTCCAGACTCGGTTAGCAACATCAATGCTTGAATGACTTTCCGTTGGCCTCCAAACGTACTCCCATGCATCACGACCTCTTCCGGCTTGCTCATGACTCCTTGTAGCGCCTCCTTGAATCTCTTTAGTCGACCCCTCGTGATTGGTCCCTCCGGCAACTGCAAAGGATCCCATGCTTTCCTTGGGACGTCCACGTTCGCATTCGCATCATCCTCCCCTTCTTGAGAAGGATTTGTCCTCAAATCTTGCTCGTCACCTACATCAAACAACGACAAGTCACTAACATTAAAAGTAGAGCTAACATTATACTCACCCGGCAAGTCGAGTTTGTAGGCATTGTCATTGATCCTCTCAAGAACTTGGAATGGTCCATCGCACCTAGGTAGTAGCTTTGAGCGTCGCTTCTCCGGAAACCTCTCCTTCCTCAAGTGTAGCCACACCCAATCGCCCTTCTCGAATACCACCTTCTTTTTCCCTTTGTTGGCTCGCTTAGCATATTGCTCATTTCGCTTCTCAATATTAGCTTTTACCTTCTCATGCAAACTCCTAACGAATTCAGCCTTCTTTTTGCCGTCTAAGTTTAACCTTTCACTCACAGGTAAAGACATCAAATCCAACGGAGTCAAAGGATTAAAACCATATACAATCTCAAATGGTGCATAGCTAGTAGTAGAGTGCACACAACGATTATAAGCAAATTCAACAAATGGCAAGTAATTCTCCCAATTTTTTAAGTTCTTTTTGAGAATGGCACGTAATAAAGTTCCTAACGTCCTATTAACTACCTCAGTTTGACCATCAGTTTGAGGATGACAGGTCGTAGAAAACAGTAATTTAGTGCCAAGTTTAGCCCACAGTGTTTTCCAAAAGTAACTTAGGAATTTAACATCACGGTCCGACACAATGGTCCTAGGCATGCCATGCAGCCTAACGACTTCTCTAAAGAATAAGTCCGCGATGTTAGATGCATCATCCGTCTTGTGACAAGCAATAAAGTGTGCCATTTTAGAAAACCTATCCACAACAACAAATATAGAGTCCCTCCCCTTCTTTGTCCTAGGTAACCCCAAAACAAAGTCCATAGAGATATCAACCCAAGGTTCACTAGGGACGGGAAGTGGTGTATATAATCCACGTGGTAGTGTCCTAGACTTAGCTTGTCTACAAGTTATGCACTTCTCACAAATACACTCAACATCACGCTTCATGTGTGGCCAATAAAAATGTTCATGTAATGCACTTAAAGTCTTAGCCACCCCAAAGTGTCCAATTAGGCCACCCCCATGTGCTTCCCTAACAAGTAATTCACGAATTGATGACTTGGGAATGCACAATCTATCCTCTCTAAACAAGAAACCTTTATGCAAGTAAAATTTATCATGTGGACCATGCATACAAGTTTCAAACACTTCCTTAAAATCATCATCTAGCACATACAACTCTTTAACAAGTTCAAACCCCAATATTTTAGATTCCAAAGTAGAGAAAAGTACATACCTCCGTGATAGTGCGTCGGCCACTACATTTTCCTTACCTTGCTTATACTTGATCATGTAGGGGAATGTCTCTATGAAGGCCACCCACTTAGCATGCCGCTTGTTCAGCTTTTGTTGCCCCTTGAGGTGCTTTAGAGACTCATGATCCGTATGAATCACAAACTCTTTAGGCCTCAAGTAGTGCTGCCACGTCTCAAGAGTCCTCACAAGTGCATAGAACTCCTTGTCATACGTGGGATAGTTCAGCGCTGCCCCATTGAGCTTCTCACTAAAGTACGCCACCGGCCTTCCTCCTTGCATCAACACGCCGCCAATACCTACACCTGAAGCATCACATTCAATTTCAAACGTATTAGAAAAATCAGGTAATACAAGTAAAGGAGCATTAATTAATTTTTGCTTGATAATATTAAAGGACTTCTCTTGCTCCTCGCCCCAACAGAATGGAACGTTCTTCTTGATGACCGCCGTCATCGGTGCCGCCAATGTGCTAAAATCCCTTACAAACCTCCTATAGAAGCTTGCAAGACCATGAAAGCTTCGGACTTGACCAACAGTAGTAGGCTGATGGCCAATCTCGAATAGCACTTACCTTGTCTTCATCCACTTGTATCCCTTGTGAACTCACAACGAAACCAAGAAACACAAGTTTGTTTGTACAAAAATCACACTTCCTTAAGTTAGCATACAAATTTTCAGCCCTTAATGTGATTAGCACAAGTTTCAAGTGTTTAACATGCTCTTCAAGATTCTTGCTATACACTAGGATATCATCAAAGTAAACCACAACAAATTTACCTATATGTGCACGCAAGACATGATTCATTAACCTCATAAAGGTGCTAGGTGCATTAGTTAAACCAAAAAGCATAACCATCCACTCATACAACCCATACTTAGTTTTAAAAGCAGTTTTCCACTCATCACCTTCCCTCATTCTAATTTGATGGTAGCCACTTCTTAAGTCAATTTTGCTAAAGATGCAAGACCCATGCAATTCATCTAACATATCATCTAGTCTAGGTATGGGATGCCTATACTTAATGGTTATGTTATTGATTGCCCTACAGTCGACACACATACGCCATGAGCCATCTTTCTTAGGGACTAGCAAAACAGGCACCGCACAAGGTGACATGGACTCACGCACATAACCTTTATCTAATAACTCACTTACCTGCCTTTGTAGCTCCTTAGTCTCCTCCGGATTGCTCCTATAAGCTGGACGGTTCGGCAAGGCACTCCAGGGCACCAAATCAATTTGGTGCTCAATTCCCCTCAATGGTGGTAAGCCTTGAGGTAGCTCCTCCGGAAATACATCGTCAAATTCCTGCAATAATGAAACAACAATGCTCGGAAGGGATCCGGCTATATCACTTGTGTTAAGGAGGATCTCCTTGTAAAGAATTTACACAAGTGGTTCATGGGTGTACAACAAGTGTTTTATCTCACCTTTTTGGGCCATATAAGAATTCTTTTTGGCCTCTTTCCTCTCTTTTTCTTTCCCCTCAATTTCTTTCCTCTCTTTTTTTGTTTGTGTGGCTATCTCACTCTTTTCAACTCTCTTTTTTTCAGCCACTTCAATTTTATTTTCAGAGGCCATCTCACTTTTTAATTCACTATTTTTTTCGGCCTCATTTCTCTTCTTTTTTTTCAAGTGGTCCTCCAATACTTGCTTTGGGGACAATGGAAGTAAGACAACAGTTTTTTTTTTCAAGACAAACGAGTACTTATTTTTGAACCCATCGTGAGTCACTCGCCTATCAAATTGCCATGGCCTACCCAACAATATATGACAAGCATGCATAGGTACCATGTCGCACAAAACCTCATCCACATACTTCCCAATTGAAAAGGACACTAGAACTTGCCTATTCACTCTCACCTCCGCACAATCGTTCTACCATTGAAGCTTATATGGTTGAGGATGTTTTATTGTAGGCAATCCCAATTTCTCAACCATCTCAATGCTAGCCACATTGGTGCAACTTCCCCCATCTATGATTACATTGCACACCTTACCACTCACAAAAAATCTAGTGTGAAACAAGTTCTCCCTTTGGTTAATCTCCTCATCTTTGACTTGGGCACTCATGATTCGCCTAGTCACTAGAGCTTCTCCTACAACCGCCCCATATCCCTCATCGGGATCCTCCAACTCCGGCATATCATCATCACTACCCTCGCCATCCCCCTCACTTTGAGACTCATATTCACCATAATCATTCAAAAACATGACTCTCTTATTAGGACACTCACTAGCAATATGGCCCAACCCTTGACATCTGAAACATTTTGTATCTCTAGAACGAGTAGTACGAATTTCAGATTTACCTTGTACTCCATGTCTAGGTGCCTCTTGCTTTGGTTCAAACTTAGGCTTGGTCACCACTTTGCTATCATCTCGCTTCGCTGCATTTGGTCGCCACGAAGAAGATGCACCTCCGGTTTGATTGGTGCGGCCAACTCCTCGCCTCTTGAGTTGTTGCTCCACTTTAATGGCCATTTGCACCATCTCGTCTAGATCTAAGTAGTGTCGAAGCTCCACTTGATCTTGAATCTCCCTGTTCAAACCACAAAGAAAACGAGCCATAGTTGCTTCATTATCCTCCTCAGTATTTGCCCTAATCATGAGTACTTCCATCTCCTTTATAGTAGTCCTCAACACTCTTCAACCCTTGCCTCAAAGTTTGTAACCTCTTAAACATCTCCCTATAATAGTGGTTAGGCACAAACCTCTTCCTCATTACACTCTTCATCTCATCCCAAGATTCAATGGGTCTCTCATTATACTTTCTTTTAGTGGTCACTAATTGATCCCACCAAATGAGAGCATAGTCTAAAAATTCAACCACCGCCAACCTCACCTTCTTTTGTTCGGAGTAGTGGTGACATGCAAATACGAACTCTACCCTCTTTTCCCATTCTAAGTACGCCTCCGGGTCAGATTTCCCATGGAATGAAGGGATTTTCATCTTAATACTACCCATGTGACCATCTTCCCTAATCTCCTCATATCTACCCCGCATGGCTTCCCTTCTTCCTCTACCAAATCCTCTACCTCTTCCATTCCTACCCCAATTCTCATTTTGGCTCTCATCGTCTCCTCCCAAATCATACTCCTCATCTTCACCTCTACCCAAGTCTCTAGACTTAGATTTACCCCCACTAACACTAACCTCAAGTTTACCCAACCTCTCATGCAACGACTCCATTTGGGTCGTCATCATCCTACTAAAATCCCCAAACAACGCCTCCAGTGGAAACTTAGATGACCCCGGGTTCGAATTATCTCCTACCTCCTTCTCCATCTAATTCTTAGAAATGTACCTGCAAGAAAATGTTAGTAGAAAACAAATAACTCCTCACCCAAAAGCTCACCGGTCACTCCAAAGAAATTCACTCGTCTCTCCTCTCTTATTTTTTTGCTCACAACAAATACTCACTAGTCACTCCAAAGAAATAACACTCACACTCAAATGTTTCCACTCGAATTTGATAGTACTCTCAAAAGTGTGCTCAAGCTTTGTATTTGGGATATCAAACAATCAAGGTTCAAACTTGTGAACAAATGCAACCGACTCACTTGGACTGTGTAGACAAGAAATTCGAATATGAATTATTATTTTTTTTTTTGACTGTGAGAGACAATTAAATATGACTCTCTAAAGGGAATAGAACAATATATCAAAAAGAAATAATGGTGAATTTTCGGAATTTTTGTACTTTTTTTTTTTTTGAGTACTACTCGAAAATCCCAAAAAAAGAGTCACCAACAAATTTCGAGAATCACAGAATCACGAAAAAATTTACGAAGAACGATAGAACAAAACAGATCTGAAAATAAACGAAGAAATAATACAGATCTGCAATTTAGAAACAAGATAATTACTTGAATTCAATAAACCTGGGCTCTGATACCAAATGACGTGAATCTTGATACGAATAAATAGCAAACACGATTAAAAATAAATCGCACCCTCTATTCAATTACGATATTAAGATCCGTGTGTTTTCCCGATCTTTTGATTCAAGTATTGTGTGATATTCACCTCTAAACTAGCAAGAGTTTAGCAACAAATAAACACGAGGATAAACAATCGAAAACTATACGAACCTTCGAAGAACTTTGCCTACGACAATCCGCACAAGCAACGATCGACAAACGCCACAAAGTTAAAAACTTTGATAAGTTTGATTTGATTTGACAAAGCTAAAAGCTTTGAAAAGTTGAGAGAAAATTCTCAAAAGTTTGATAAACTCAAAATAATATGTGTATTGTGTGTTAAAATTCGTCCAACATAGTCTATATATCAAAAGATATCAAAAATCTAGTCTCCCAAAATAATAAAACTCGAGAAAAGGAAACAAATCCGCGCAAAAAACACTAGGCACGGACCTCGTGCAGACCTCCGTGTCTAGGTCCGTGTACATACTGTAAAACTCTTCAATCGGGATCAAGGGACACGGACCCCGTGCTCACCTCCGTGTACGGGTCCGTGTAGGCACTGTATTCGCCAAATGTATAGGGCACGGACCCCGTGCCTGGGTCCGTCTCCAGGTCCGTGCAGCCACTGTAAAAACTCATCCCAGCTTGTAAAGGACACGGACCCCGTGTGCAGGTCCGTGTACAGGTCCGTCCAGACTCGGTCAGCAACATCAATGCTTGAATGACTTTCCGTTGGCCTCCAAACGTACTCCCATGCATCACGACCTCTTCCGGCTTGCTCATGACTCCTTGTAGCGCCTCCTTGAATCTCTTTAGTCGACCCCACGTGATTGGTCCCTCCGGCAACTGCAAAGGATCCCATGCTTTCCTTGGGACGTCCACGTTCGCATTCGCATCATCAAGAATTTAACATCGCGACCAGAAACAATAGTCCTAGGCATGCCATGCAACCTAACGACTTCTCTAAAGAACAAATCCACAATGTTTGAAGCATCATCGGTTTTATGACAAGCTATAAAATGTGCCATCTTTGAGAATCTATCCACAACAACAAAAATAGAATCCCTCCCCTTCTTAGTCCTTGGCAACCCCAAAATAAAGTCCATAAAAATGTCAATCCAAGTTCTTTTTAAGAATAGCACGCATAAGTGTTCCCAAAGTTCTATTGACAACATCACTTTGTCCATCCGTTTGAGGATGACAAGTAGTAGAAAACAACAATTTAGTGCCAAGTTTAGCCCATAAAGTCTTCCAAAAGTAACTCAAGAATTTAACATCGCAACCAGAAACAATAGTCCTAGGCATGCAATGCAACCTAACGACTTCTCTAAAGAACAAATCCGCAATGTTTGAAGCATCATCGGTTTTATGACAAGCAATAGTATGCCTCATCTTAGAGAATCTATCCACAACAACAAAAATAGAATCCCTCCCCTTCTTAGTCCTAGGCAACCCCAAAATAAAGTCCATAGAAATGTCAATCCAAGTTCTTTTTAAGAATAGCACGCAAAAGTGTTCCCAAAGTTCTATTGACAACTTCAGTTTGTCCATCCGTTTGAGGATGACAAGTAGTAGAAAACAACAATTTTGTGCCAAGTTTAGCCCATAAAGTCTTCCAAAAGTAACTCAAGAATTTAACATCGCGACCAGAAACAACAGTCCTAAGCATGCCATGCAACCTAACGACTTCTCTAAAGAACAAATCCGCAGTGTTTGAAGCATCATCGGTTTTATGATAAGCTATAAAATGTGCCATCTTAGAGAATCTATCCACAACAACAAAAATAGAATCCCTCCCCTTCTTAGTCCTAGGCAACCCCAAAATAAAGTCCATAGAAATGTCAATCCGAATTCTGTTTAAGAATAGCACGCAAAAGTGTTCCCAAAGTTCTATTGACAACATCAATTTGTCCATCCGTTTGAGGATGGCAAGTAGTAGAAAACAATAATTTTGTGCCAAGTTTAGCCCATAAAGTCTTCCAAAAGTAACTGAAGAATTTAACATCGCGACCAGAAACAATAGTCCTAGGCACGCCATGCAACCTAACGAATTCTCTAAAGAACAAACCCGCAATGTTTGAAGTATCATCGGTTTTATGAAAAGCTATAAAATGTGCCATCTTAGAGAATCTATCCAAAACAACAAAAATAGAATCCCTCCCCTTCTTAGTCCTAGGCAACCCCAAAATAAAGTCCATAGAAATGTCAATCCAAGTTCTGTTTAAGAATAGCACGCAAAAGTTTTCCCAAAGTTCTATTGACAACATCAATTTGTCCATCCGTTTGAGGATGACAAGTAGTAGAAAACAACAATTTTGTGCCAAGTTTAGCCCATAAAGTCTTCCAAAAGTAACTCAAGAATTTAACTTCGCGACCAGAAACAATAGTCCTAGGCACGCCATGCAACCTAACGACTTCTCTAAAGAACAAATCCGCAATGTTTGAAGCATCATCGGTTTTATGACAAGCTATAAAATGTGCCATCTTAGAGAATCTATCCACAACAACAAAAATAGAATCCCTCCCCTTCTTTGTCCTATGCGACCCCAAAATAAAGTCCATAAAAATGTCAATCAAAGTTCTTTTTAAGAATAGCACGCAAAGGTGTTCACAAAGTTCTATTGACAACTTCAGTTTGTCCATCCGTTTGAGGATGACAAGTAGTAGAAAACAACAATTTTGTGCCAAGTTTAGCCCATAAAGTCTTCCAAAAGTAACTCAAGAATTTAACATCGCGACCAGAAACAATAGTCCTAGGCACGCCATGCAACCTAACGACTTCTCTAAAGAACAAACCCGCAATGTTTGAAGCATCATCGGTTTTATGACAAGCTATAAAATGTGCCATCTTAGAGAATCTATCCAAAACAACAAAAATAAAATCCCTCCCCTTCTTAGTCCTAGGCAACCCCAAAATAAAGTCCACAGAAATGTCAATCCAAGTTCTGTTTAAGAATAGCACGCAAAAGTTTTCCCAAAGTTCTATTGACAACATCAATTTGTCCATCCGTTTGAGGATGACAAGTATTAGAAAACAACAATTTTGTGCCAAGTTTAGCCCATAAAGTCTTCCAAAAGTAACTCAAGAATTTAACTTCGCGACCAGAAACAATATTCCTAGGCACGCCATGTAACCTAACGACTTCTCTAAAGAACAAATCCGCAATGTTTGAAGCATCATCGGTTTTATGACAAGCTATAAAATGTGTCATCATAGAGAATCTATCCACAACAACAAAAAAAGAATCCCTCCCCTTCTTTGTCCTAGGCGACCCCAAAATAAAGTCCATAAAAATGTCAATCAAAGTTCTTTTAAAGAATAGCACGCAAAGGTGTTCACAAAGTTCTATTGACAACTTCAGTTTGTCCATCCGTTTGAGGATGACAAGTAGTATAAAACAACAATTTTGTGCCAAGTTTAGCCCATAAATTCTTCCAAAAGTAACTCAAGAATTTAACATCGCGACCAGAAACAATAGTCTAGGCACGCCATGCAACCTAACGACTTCTCTAAAGAACAAATCCGCAATGTTTGAAGCATCATCGGTTTTATGACAAGCTATAAAATGTGCCATCTTTGAGAATCTATCCACAACAACAAAAATAGAATCCTTCCCCTTCTTAGTCCTAGGCAACCCCAAAATAAAGTCCATAGAAATGTCAATCCAAATTCTGTTTAAGAATAGCACGCAAAAGTGTTCCCAAAGTTCTATTGACAACATCAATTTGTCCATCCGTTTGAGGATGGCAAGTAGTAGAAAACAACAATTTAGTGCCAAGTTTAGCCCATAAAGTCTTCCAAAAGTAACTCAAGAATTTAACATCGCGACCAGAAACAATAGTCCTAGGCACGCCATGCAACCTAACGAATTCTCTAAAGAACAAATCCGCAATGTTTGAAGCATCATCGGTTTTATGACAAGCTATAAAATGTGCCATCTTTGAGAATCTATCCACAACAACAAAAATAGAATCCCTCCCCTACTTAGTCCTAGGCAACCCCAAAATAAAGTCCATAGAAATGTAAATTCAAGTTCTTTTTAAGAATAGCACGCAAAAGTGTTCTCAAAGTTCTATTGACAACTTCAGTTTGTCCATCCGTTTGAGGACGACAAGTAGTAGAAAACAACAATTTTGTGCCAAGTTTAGCCCATAAAGTCTTCCAAAAGTAACTCAAGAATTTAACATCGCGACCAGAAACAATAATCCTAGGCATGCCATGCAACCTAACGACTTCTCTAAAGAACAAATCCGCAATGTTTGAAGCATCATCGGTTTTATGACAAGCTATAAAATGTGCCATCTTTGACAATCTATCCACAACAACAAAATAGAATCCCTCCCCTTCTTAGTCCTAGGCAACCCCAAAATAAATTCCATAGAAATGTCAATTCAAGTTCTGTTTAAGAATAGCACGCAAAACTGTTCCCAAAGTTCTATTGACAACATCAATTTGTCCATCCGTTTGAGGATGACAAGTAGTAGAAAACAACAATTTTGTGCCAAGTTTAGCCCATAAAGTCTTCCAAAAGTAATTCAAGAATTTAACATCGCGACCAGAAACAATAGTCCTAGGCACGCCATGCAACCTAACGAATTCTCTAAAGAACAAACCCGCAATGTTTGAAGCATCATCGGTTTTATGACAAGCCATAAAATGTGCCATCTTAGAGAATCTATCCACAACAACAAAAATAGAATCCCTCCCTTTCTTAGTCCTAGGCAACCCGAAAATAAAGTCCATAGAAATGTCAATCCAAGTTCTATTTAAGAATAGCACGCAAAAGTGTTCCCAATGTTCTATTGACAACATCAATTTGTCCATCCGTTTGAGGATGACAAGTAGTAGAAAACAACAATTTTGTGCCAAGTTTAGCCCATAAAGTCTTCCAAAAGTAACTCAAGAATTTAACATCGCGACCAGAAACAATAGTCCTAGGCATGCCATGCAACCTAACGAATTCTCTAAAGAACAAACCCGCAATGTTTGAAGCATCATCGGTTTTATGACAAGCTATAAAATGTGCCATCTTAGAGAATCTATCCACAACAACAAAAATAGAATCCCTCCCCTTCTTTGTCCTAGGAGACCCCAAAATAAAGTCCATAGAAATGTCAATTAAAGTTCTTTTTAAGAATAGCACGCAAAGGTGTTCCCAACGTTCTATTGACAACTTCAGTTTGTCCATCCGTTTGAGGATGACAAGTAGTAGAAAACAACAATTTTGTGCCAAGTTTAGCCCATAAAGTCTTCCAAAAGTTACTCAAGTGACGTGAATCTCGATACGAATAAATAGCAAACACGATTAAAAATAAATCGCACCCTCTATTCAATTACGATATTAAGATCCGTGTGTTTTCTCGATCTTTTGATTCAAGTATTGTGTGATATTCACCTCTAAACTAGCAAGAGTTTAGCAACAAATAAACACGAGGATAAACAATCGAAAACTATACGAACCTTCGAAGAACTTTGCCTACGACAATCCGCACAAGCAACGATCGACAAACGCCACAAAGTTAAAAACTTTGATAAGTTTGATTTGATTTGACAAAGCTAAAAGCTTTGAAAAGTTGAGAGAAAATTCTCAAAAGTTTGATAAACTCAAAATAATATGTGTATTGTGTGTTAAAATTCGTCCAACATAGTCTATATATCAAAAGATATCAAAAATCTAGTCTCCCAAAATAATAAAACTCTAGAAAAGGAAACAAATCCGCGCAGAAAACACTAGGCACGGACCCCGTGCAGACCTCCGTGTCTGGGTCCGTGTACATACTGTAAAACTCTTCAATCGGGATCAAGGGACACGGACCCCGTGCTCACCTCCGTGTACGGGTCCGTGTAGGCACTGTATTCGCCAAATGTATAGGGCACGGACCCCGTGCCTGGGTCCGTCTCCAGGTGTTAGAGTAGGTGCACGTCGAGCCAAGTGTTGGCCGACTGTTCACAATGAAACTCTTTGTATAAACGATCTTTATTTTAATAATATTTCAATTTATTAATTTGGCGCATCTTTATCTTTATACCTATGCTTGTTGCATAGATAAAGTCCTTGAATATACAAATAGTAGAAAGAATATGAGATGCTCATATGATGAGTATCATGAAACTCATATTTGGAATACTGTATATTCTAAACCGTTCCTAGTCGATTCAGCCGCCACTAAGAAGGATAAAGGCCGCTCGAGTTAGAGACTAGTATCTGCGATGTGAGTACCATGTTTCATTGGTAGGGGACATTGTGATGTCCGAGCATGCAGATAGGTGCTCCTGGTAGAGTGCACTGAACAACCCTCTATAAAGGACTTTCCAAGTGGTTCTCACTTATCGAGTGGAAAAGTCCTAGTTTATGGTTGTACACCATTAGTCCTTATGACCCGGGACAACATTGAGACTCTATATGCTAGCGTTTCACTTTGACTTGTTTACCGACTCTTATGGGGTCATCAGGTGGCAAGGTTGGGTGTTACGGCGAAACATATAGGAGTCGATGCATTGTAGTCGGGGATTCACCGCTTACCTACGGGTATGGATATCCTATGTGTTTTTCATGTATGTGTGGGTTGAAATCTCTGATCAGAGTATGGTGGTAATTATGAAAGGGGTTTCATAAATTACACCATCGATGCAACCACAACATGACACATAGTATCGATTCATTGACAACTCTCGATAAACCAATAGTTGTCGAATCGGTCGGGTTATATGAGTTGAAGGGACCGTACTATGTGCTAACCATAATTGAATGGTTCTTGCAGGCACTATCATGTGATACCTAGGGAATCACGTAAGCGATGCTGCTAGGCGTTTAACGTGATTGGTTGGGTACTATCAGACTTGAGTTCTGACGTTCTTACTATCAAGGAGTTGATAAGTAAGAATGGAGCAATTGGGGTATGCTCGAATAAGGACATGCTTAGTCCGAATCACATAGAGATGTGAACCCACGGCTAGTTGTATCAATGAACCATTGAGGGCCACACAAGTACTGGCTTTGTAAATCCCGATGAGAAGTAAAATAGTTCAATGTGTTGAACGGCTTATAAATGTGCTTATAAGCGTTAAGAAAAATAGAAGTATGACTTCTAAGAGAGAAATATAAATTTTAATTTATGGAAGTGTTCCTAAGATTAAAATTTGGCCAAGTAAATAATGTAGTTGAAAATTGTGATTTTCATAAACATTATTGTGGACTAAATAAAATTAATTCAAGTGTTGAATTAATTAAACACTAGTAGACCTAGTAGAGTCTAAATAATTAAATTAATTCAAGTGTTGAATTAATTAAATAATATTGAGTCTTGTAGAGCTCAATTAAAATAATTATTTAACTAGTGGGACTTGAATAAATTCAAGTAGTATTTAATTAATCTCAAATGTGTTTGAGATAATTAAAATTTAGTCTATGGTTTTTAATGTGTTAAAAACTATATTGTATGCATGTCATTCTAGGGTTTGCATGCTTTGGGGAGGTGAAGGGTTGGAGACTAGGCATGCAACTTTTTGTTGCTTTTGAGAGTTGCTTTTCTCACAACCTAGACTCAACTTCTCTCCCTCATTCATACTCTACCTTGGCCGAAAAAAATGGGGCTTTTTCTCTCAAATATTTTTCTTCTTTGTTCTTCATTTTTGTTGGAGAAAAAAAAATCTTTTCATTGAAAAATCTTCTAGTTTTTCTAGTGCAAAACTAGAAGGGGTTTACCTAGCTTGTGGTGGGCCTTATTTTGGAAGGAAAGGAGGTTGAGCTTGTAGACTTGTCTTCCATTTGAAGAGCTTTGTTGTTCACAACAAAGTTGGTGCCATCATCAACTCTAAGGAGTTGATAGGTAAATTTCTACAAACATCCTATGCATGTTTTTGATTTCTTGTAAATATTGCACAAAATATATGAGGGGGCCGAAATATATGCTCTAAAATTTTAATTTTTCGCTTCCGTTGCGTTTCCGGCCTCCGTAACCGGTCCGCTTTCAAGTGGTATCCGAGCTAAGGTTACGGTTTTTGTGCTATATTTACGTAATATTGTATTGAGATCGATTTCTAACCGCTTGAGAATTTTTGGGTGCAAGATTTGAAAGGGCCGAAAATGTACAGATTTTAAAATAAAAAAAAAAAAAATTTTTTGTTGCCGGAATCCGGCGACGGAGCTCCGGCGACGGCGATGACGGCTAGGGTTTCCAAAAGTGTTT
Organism: Primulina eburnea; assembly: GCF_022965805.1. NCBI lineage: Eukaryota > Viridiplantae > Streptophyta > Magnoliopsida > Lamiales > Gesneriaceae > Primulina > Primulina eburnea. Next base: position 23,387,659 of record NC_133112.1, read on the forward strand.
TGGACAATCTTAGTGTCATGGGCCTTGAGTTGTTGGGCCATTAGATGGTCAACATAATTTTGTGAAATTTAAATGGGCCAAGCTATTTTTGGTGAAAAATGAGTTTTGGGCCCTTAAGTTTAAATTTACAATTGTTGCACATATTTTCTCATAAAATAAATAATTGAAGTAGGACTTTAATTATTTATAGTAAATTGTGATTTACAAGAAATTCGATTATAAATAAATTAATTTGAAAGTACACAAAGGTGTTTGTATACTTTGTTGATTTAATTTATAATTGTGGCGGTTAGTGATTGGATCAAGATATATAATATTGGATCAATTAATTATAGTGATAATTGATTGATGGTGTATGATATGTGATATTATGCATGAAGGATGATCAAAAGCCCAAGCCCAATTTGCTAGGTGTATGCTAGGATATTTGTGTTGTATGATTGTAATAATTATCAATTTATAAAGTGGGCTTGGTTTATGGCCCGTTCCCACCCCATGAGATGTATCCCTATGTGCCATGGATATTTAATTGTAAATATTAGAATAGGGGAAGATCAAGATTGGAAGATGGTGGCCTTGGTGATTATGAAGATCGAAGACATGTAATATTGGATGCTAATGTAATAATTTAGTTGCATTGCATCCCTGCATTTACCCTAGGATTGGACCTAGGCCCGTGTTTGGCTCACACGGGCCATTAGTTTTGGGGCGATTGATCATCCTTGTACTGTTTTCTATTTATAATATATGCATGATATGTTATAAATAATGAGTATGTGCGTTATTATTATTATAATAACAAAGTTGCATGAATCCGGCAAACATACGATCAAACATGGCGAGCTTTTAAAATAAAATTAATGATGAGACCTTTCAAAATTAAAAACCCTCATTTTGAATAAGATTCAAAATTAATATCAAGTCCGAAAAGGGGAATTATAAATTTGTTTATAATTTCCTTGTCTTCCATCGACAATGGATGCATGATGAACGCTACCCGTACTCGGGGCTCGGCTCATATTATTGAGGGGGCCCTGGGTGCCGGAAAGCTGTGACATCCATTGACATGGTGATGTGAACTACGTGGAACTCCCATGATTTCGGCTCATATTATTGAGGGAACTCATGGCGACCGTCCATTAAGGTTCAATATCGATGGGTTAGGCTTGACACGTAAAGATGAACGACGTCATATTATTGGGTCCTAATCAAACGTGAGACAAAAGAATACGTAGAGGGTTGCATAGCGATGCAATTGGAAACTACCTTTTAGGAGTTGTGATGGCCGATATTATTCGGGATCACAATTCGCTAATTGGACCTTACGTACCTACTGAGGAAAGTGTTTCCCGTTTTCACTAGAGGGTAGTGAAAATGTCAAAACAGTGGGAGCGATTATTTATAAAGTAAAAGTCCAAACTTTATATCTTATTAAATATTTTAAAATAGTCATTAACATTTATCTGTTTTACTTTTCAGTACAATCTTTGACATGTCATCAATTCGCAACCCGTTTTCGGTCATTCTCGAAAAACACATTCTAACCGGACCAAACTATATCACTTGGCTAAGAAATTTAAAGATTGTCCTAAACTCGGAGAAGATCGCATATACACTTACTGAGGCGCCCCCTGCTGAGGCTCCTATAGGCTGCACTCCTGAGGAATTGCAGACCTACAAGGATTGGTGCGACCATGACTTGAAGGCGAAGTGTTATATGCAGGCTTCGATGAACGATGAGCTGCAAAGGCGATTCGAGGATGCTAAGAATGCTGCTGACATTCATATGCACCTCAAGGAGCTCTTCGGTGAGCAGACTCGGCCTTTGAGGCATGCCACAGTGAAGGAGCTCATCACTTTACGCATGCGAGATGGGACTTCGGTCCATGAGCATGGCCTAAAGTTGATTGGGCTCGTGGACAAGCTCGTAGGCATGGATTTGATCTTGCCATCGGAGTTGACCACGGATGTGTTGCTGTTGTCACTGCCCAGCTCTTTCGATCCTTTTGTCGTGAACTTCAACATGAACAAGCTTGAGCCCAGCCTTGAAGAGTTGGTGAACATGCTTGTGACCTTTGAGTCCACGATCAAGAAGGAGAAGCAGGTTCTTTTTGTGGGCTCTTCATCTGGCACGAAGACCGGTCCACCTGGGAAGGGAAAGAAGCGTTCTTTCCAGCGTACCAAGAAGAGCGAACCCTTGAAGAGGCAGACTTCGAGTCCCGTAGTGGCAGCCGCGCCAGTGAAGGCTGAAAAGACTGTTGACATCTGTCACCACTGCAAGAAGCCTGGACATTGGAGGCGTAACTGCAGGGAATATCTTGCGCAGAAGGGTTCTGCCAAAGGTATGTTCTTTATTGAAGTAAATATCTCGATTAACTCTACTTCTTGGGTATTGGATACCGGCTGTGGCTCACATCTCTGTAACGATTTGCAGGTGATGGGAAGAAGTAGAAGGCTCCGAGAGGGTGAGACCTTCTTAAGGATGGGCAATGGAGCAAGAGTTGCTGCCAAGGCCATAGGAGATGTTTGTTTAATTTTGAACAATGATTTTAAGTTTGTATTAAGAGATGTTTTATTTGTACCAGACTTGATTAAAAACATTATTTCCATTCCTATGCTTGATATTGATGGATATTCTTGTTTATTTGGCAAAGGTGTTTGCAATATTTACAAGAATGAATGTTTAGTTGGTACCGGTGAACTTGAAAACAATCTCTACACCTTAAAATTAAAAGATATTCCACTTAACAATGTCCAAACGATAACAACAACAAATAAGCGCAAACAAGATACTCTTAATTCGGCACAATTATGGCATGCTCGATTAGGTCATATATCCCTAAGAAGGATGAACAAGTTAGTGGGAGTTGGCATGTTTGATATGTCCGATATTAATGCTCTCACGACTTGTGAATCCTGTCTAAAAGGAAAGATGACCAAAATTCCCTTTAAGGGCCATGCGGAGCGAGCCAAAGGGTTATTGGATTTGATCCATACCGATGTGTGCGGTCCGCTTAGCATCACCACTAAGCATGGACATGCCTACTTCATCACCTTTACCGATGACCATTCGAGGTATGGGTATGTGTATTTGATGAAATACAAGTCTGAAGCCTTTGAAAGGTTCAAAGAATTCAGAAGTGAAGTAGAGAATCAATTGGGACGAAGCATCAAGACACTTCGATCGGATCGAGGTGGTGAGTACTTGAGTGCCGAGTTCCAAGAGTATCTTAGAGAGAATGGGATTCTCTCGCAGTGGACTCCGCCCGCTACACCACAGTTGAATGGTGTTTCGGAGCGTCGTAACCGGACTTTGATGGACATGGTTCGGTCTATGATGGGGTTCACGGAGTTGCCGCCATCCTTTTGGGGATATGCGCTTGAAACAGCGACAATGTTGTTGAACAATGTCCATACAAAGGCAGTTGACAAGACTCCATATGAGATATGGATGGGTAAGCCTCCCAAGTATTCTTATCTTAGAATATGGGGGTGTCCTGCTTATGTGAAGCAGACAGTGGGAGATAAATTGGATAGTCGATCCATTTTATGCTACTTTGTGGGATATCCAAGGAATTCAATTGGATATTACTTCTATCATCCCCAAGAAGCAAAGGTGTTTGTTTCTAGGAACGCAACTTTTTTGGAAAAGGAATTTCTATTAGATAGAAAAGGCGAGATGATAGAACTCGAAGAGGTTCGAGAGACACCCACAGTTGTAGAACCCACACCCGAGAAGCCAAGTGAGGAGATACAAGCTCCTAGAAGAACCGAGAGAGTCTCGAGACCACCTGTGAGGTATGGTCTGCTTCTTGAAGAGGGCCATGATGAGCCTAACCTTGGATGTGATCCAAGGACTTTCAAGGAAGCGTTATCGGATGCCGATTCATCCAAGTGGCTTGAAGCAATGGAATCTGAGATGAATTCCATGAATTCGAACCAAGTGTGGAATCTCGTGGATCCACCTGAGGGAATTGTTCCCATAGGGTGTAAATGGATTTACAAGAGGAAACTTGGGGCGGATGGGAAGGTATTGACCTTCAAGGCGCGATTGGTAGCAAAAGGGTATACTCAAAGGCAAGGTGTTGACTATGAGGAAACCTTTTCTCCAGTTGCGATGTTCAAGTCCATTAGGATATTGCTAGCCATAGCTGCATGGTATGACTATGAGATATGGCAGATGGATGTTAAGACAGCCTTCCTTAATGGGGATATTAAGGAAGAAATTTACATGTCTCAACCTGAGGGTTTCACATCTATCGGAAGTGAGCATATGGTATGCAAACTTCAAAGATCTATTTATGGTCTTAAGCAGGCATCGAGGAGTTGGAACCTCAGATTCGATAGTACAATCAAAGAGTTTGGTTTTACTAAGAATCCTGAGGAACCCTGTGTGTATAAGAAGGTCAGTGGGAGTGCTGTGACATTCCTTGTTCTTTATGTTGATGACATTCTACTCATTGGGAATGATGTAGGAATGTTGCAATCAACAAAGATATGGTTAGCAAGTAAGTTCTCAATGCAGGACTTGGGTGAAGCATCTTTTGTATTGGGAATACAGATCTATAGAGATAGATCAAGAAGATTGCTTGGTCTCACCCAGTCCACATACATTGATACCATCGTGAAGCGGTTCTCGATGGATGAGTCCAAGAGAGGACATCTACCAATGTGTCATGGCGTGTCCCTATCCAAGTCTATGTCTCCCAAGACTGATTCAGAGATAGCGGCGATGACACGAATTCCGTATGCTTCGGCTATTGGTAGTATTATGTATGGGATGATATCTACACGTCCTGACGTGGCATTTGCACTAAGTGTAGTGAGTAGATATCAATCCAACCCTGGTCTTCCACACTGGAAAGCTGTGAAAGACATCCTCAAGTATTTGAGAAGGACCAATAAGTTGTTTTTGGTCTATGGGGGTGGAGAACTAAAATTGGAAGGCTATACCGACTCTAGCTTCCAAAGCGATGTTGATGACTCGAAGTCAACCTCCGGATTCATATTCATGCTCAATGGTGGTGCTGTCTCTTGGAAGAGTTCCAAGCAAGACAGTACTGCGGATTCCACCACTGAGGCAGAATACATTGCTGCATCGGCTGCAGCAAAGGAGGCTGTTTGGATTAGGAATTTCGTCCAAGAGTTGGGCGTCATTCCAAATGGAGTTGCTCCTATCCCGGTGATGTGCGACAACACGGGAGCCATAGCTCAGGCGAAGGAGCCAAGGTCTCATCAGAAGTCCAAACACGTATTGAGAAAGTACCACATCCTCAGAGAGATCGTGGAAAGAGGAGATGTCGTGATTGACAAAGTCGGCTCCGCAGAAAATGTTGCTGATCCACTAACTAAGCCTTTACCAGGACCATCGTTCGAGAAGCATCGCGAATCAATGGGTCTAAAGCATATAGGTAGTTGGCTCTAGTGCAAGTGGGAGATTGTTAGAGTAGGTGCACGTCGAGCCAAGTGTTGGCCGACTGTTCACAATGAAACTCTTTGTATAAACGATCTTTATTTTAATAATATTTCAATTTATTAATTTGGCGCATCTTTATCTTTATACCCATGCTTGTTGCATAGATAAAGTCCTTGAATATACAAATAGTAGAAAGAATATGAGATGCTCATATGATGAGTATCATGAAACTCATATTTGGAATACTGTATATTCTAAACCGTTCCTAGTCGATTCAGCCGTCACTAAGAAGGATAAAGGCCGCTCGAGTTAGAGACTAGTATCTGCGATGTGAGTACCATGTTTCATTGGTAGGGGACATTGTGATGTCCGAGCATGCAGATAGGTGCTCCTGGTAGAGTGCACTGAACAACCCTCTATAAAGGACTTTCCAAGTGGTTCTCACTTATCGAGTGGAAAAGTCCTAGTTTATGGTTGTACACCATTAGTCCTTATGACCCGGGACAACATTGAGACTCTATATGCTAGCGTTTCACTTTGACTTGTTTACCGACTCTTATGGGGTCATCAGGTGGCAAGGTTGGGTGTTACGGCGAAACATATAGGAGTCGATGCATTGTAGTCGGGGATTCACCGCTTACCTACGGGTATGGATATCCTATGTGTTTTTCATGTATGTGTGGGTTGAAATCTCTGATCAGAGTATGGTGGTAATTATGAAAGGGGTTTCATAAATTACACCATCGATGCAACCACAACATGACACATAGTATCGATTCATTGACAACTCTCGATAAACCAATAGTTGTCGAATCGGTCGGGATATATGAGTTGAAGGGACCGTACTGTACGCTAACCATAATTGAATGGTTCTTGCAGGCACTATCATGTGATACCTAGGGAATCACGTAAGCGATGCTGCTAGGCGTTTAACGTGATTGGTTGGGTACTATCAGACTTGAGTTCTGACGTTCTTACTATCAAGGAGTTGATAAGTAAGAATGGAGCAATTGGGGTATGCTCGAATAAGGACATGCTTAGTCCGAATCACATAGAGATGTGAACCCACGGCTAGTTGTATCAATGAACCATTGAGGGCCACACAAGTACTGGCTTTGTAAATCTCGATGAGAAGTAAAATAGTTCAATGTGTTGAACGGCTTATAAATGTGTTTATAAGCGTTAAGAAAAATAGAAGTATGACTTCTAAGAGAGAAATATAAATTTTAATTTATGGAAGTGTTCCTAAGATTAAAATTTGGCCAAGTAAATAATGTAGTTGAAAATTGTGATTTTCATAAACATTATTGTGGACTAAATAAAATTAATTCAAGTGTTGAATTAATTAAACACTAGTAGACCTAGTAGAGTCTAAATAATTAAATTAATTCAAGTGTTGAATTAATTAAATAATATTGAGTCTTGTAGAGCTCAATTAAAATAATTATTTAACTAGTGGGACTTGAATAAATTCAAGTAGTATTTAATTAATCTCAAATGTGTTTGAGATAATTAAAATTTAGTCTATGATTTTTAATGTGTTAAAAACTATATTGTATGCATGTCATTCTAGGGTTTGCATGCTTTGGGGAGGTGAAGGATTGGAGACTAGGCATGCAACTTTTTGTTGCTTTTGAGAGTTGCTTTTCTCACAACCTAGACTCAACTTCTCTCCCTCATTCATACTCTACCTTGGCCGAAAAAAATGGGGCTTTTTCTCTCAAATATTTTTCTTCTTTGTTCTTCATTTTTGTTGGAGAAAAAAAAATCTTTTCATTGAAAAATCTTCTAGTTTTTCTAGTGCAAAACTAGAAGGGGTTTACCTAGCTTGTGGTGGGCCTTATTTTGGAAGGAAAGGAGGTTGAGCTTGTAGACTTGTCTTCCATTTGAAGAGCTTTGTTGTTCACAACAAAGTTGGTGCCATCATCAACTCTAAGGAGTTGATAGGTAAATTTCTACAAACATCCTATGCATGTTTTTGATTTCTTGTAAATATTGCACAAAATATATGAGGGGGCCGAAATATATGCTCTAAAATTTTAATTTTTCGCTTCCGTTGCGTTTCCGGCCTCCGTAACCGGTCCGCTTTCACCAGGTCCGTGCAGCCACTGTAAAAACTCATCCCAGCTTGTAAAGGACACGGACCCCGTGTGCAGGTCCGTGTACAGGTCCGTCCAGACTCGGTCAGCAACATCAATGCTTGAATGACTTTCCGTTGGCCTCCAAACGTACTCCCATGCATCACGACCTCTTCCGGCTTGCTCATGACTCCTTGTAGCGCCTCCTTGAATCTCTTTAGTCGACCCCTCGTGATTGGTCCCTCCGGCAACTGCAAAGGATCCCATGCTTTCCTTGGGACGTCCACGTTCGCATTCGCATCATCAAGAATTTAACATCGCGACCAGAAACAATAGTCCTAGGCATGCCATGCAACCTAACGACTTCTCTAAAGAACAAATCCACAATGTTTGAAGCATCATCGGTTTTATGACAAGCTATAAAATGTGTCATCTTTTAGAATCTATCCACAACAACAAAAATAGAATCCCTCCCCTTCTTAGTCCTTGGCAACCCCAAAATAAAGTCCATAAAAATGTCAATCCAAGTTCTTTTTAAGAATAGCACGCATAAGTGTTCCCAAAGTTCTATTGACAACTTCACTTTGTCCATCCGTTTGAGGATGACAAGTAGTAGAAAACAACAATTTTGTGCCAAGTTTAGCCCACAAAGTCTTCCAAAAGTAACTCAAGAATTTAACATCGCAACCAGAAACAATAGTCCTAGGCATGCAATGCAACCTAACGACTTCTCTAAAGAACAAATCCGCAATGTTTGAAGCATCATCGGTTTTATGACAAGCAATAGTATGCCTCATCTTAGAGAATCTATCCACAACAACAAAAATAGAATCCCTCCCCTTCTTAGTCCTAGGCAACCCCAAAATAATGTCCATAGAAATGTCAATCCAAGTTCTTTTTAAGAATAGCACGCAAAAGTGTTCCCAAAGTTCTATTGACAACTTCAGTTTGTCCATCCGTTTGAGAATGACAAGTAGTAGAAAACAACAATTTTGTGCCAAGTTTAGCCCATAAAGCTTCCAAAAGTAACTCAAGAATTTAACATCGCGACCAGAAACAACAGTCCTAGGCATGCCATGCAACCTAACGACTTCTCTAAAGAACAAATCCGCAATGTTTGAAGCATCATCGGTTTTATGACAAGCTATAAAATGTGCCATCTTAGAGAATCTATCCACAACAACAAAAATAGAATCCCTCCCCTTCTTAGTCCTAGGCGACCCCAAAATAAAGTCAATAGAAATGTCAATCCAAGTTCTTTTTAAGAATAGCACGCAAAAGTGTTCCCAAAAGTCTATTGACAACTTCAATTTGTCCATCCGTTTGAGGATGACAAGTAGTAGAAAACAACAATTTTGTGCCAAGTTTAGCCCATAAAGTCTTCCAAAAGTAACTCAAGAATTTAACATCGCGACCAGAAACAATAATCCTAGGCATGCCATGCAACCTAACGACTTCTCTAAAGAACAAATCCGCAATGTTTGAAGCATCATCGGTTTTATGACAAGCTATAAAATGTGCCATCTTTGAGAATCTATCCACAACAACAAAAATAGAATCCATCCCCTTCTTAGTCTTAGGCAACCCCAAAATAAAGTCCTTAGAAATGTCAATTCAAGTTCTTTTTAAGAATAGCACGCAAAAGTGTTCCCAAAGTTCTACTGACAACTTCAGTTTGTCCATCCGTTTGAGGATGACAAGTAGTAGAAAACAACAATTTTGTGCCAATTTTAGCCCATAAAGTCTTCCAAAAGTAACTCAAGAATTTAACATCGCGACCAGAAACAATAGTCTAGGCACGTCATGCAACCTAACGACTTCTCTAAAGAACAAATCCGCAATGTTTGAAGCATCATCGGTTTTATGACAAGCTATAAAATGTGCCATCTTAGAGAATCTATCCACAACAACAAAAATAGAATCCCTCCCCTTCTTAGTCCTAGGCAACCCCAAAATAAAGTCCATAGAAATGTCAATCCAACTTCTGTTTAAGAATAGCACGCAAAAGTGTTCCCAAAGTTCTATTGACAACATCAATTTGTCCATCCTTTTGAGGATGGCAAGTAGTAGAAAACAACAATTTTGTGCCAAGTTTAGCCCATAAAGTCTTCCAAAAGTAACTCAAGAATTTAACATCGCGACCAGAAACAATAGTCCTAGGCACGCCATGCAACCTAACGAATTCTCTAAAGAACAAATCCGCAATGTTTGAAGCATCATCGGTTTTATGACAAGCTATAAAATGTGCCATCTTTGAGAATCTATCCACAACAACAAAAATAGAATACCTCCCCTTCTTAGTCCTAGGCAACCCCAAAATAAAGTCTATAGAAATGTAAATTCAAGTTCTTTTTAAGAATAGCACGTAAAAGTGTTCCCAAAGTACTATTGACAACTTCAGTTTGTCCATCCGTTTGAGGATGACAAGTAGTAGAAAACAACAATTTTGTGCCAAGTTTAGCCCATAAAGTCTTCCAAAAGTAACTCAAGAATTTAACATCGCGACCAGAAACAATAGTCCTAGGCACGCCATGCAACCTATCGAATTCTCTAAAGAACAAACCCGCAATGTTTGAAGCATCATCGGTTTTATGACAAGCTATAAAATGTGCCATCTTAGAGAATCTATCCAAAACAACAAAAATAGAATCCCTCCCCTTCTTAGTCCTAGGCAACCCCAAAATAAAGTCCATAGAAATGTCAATCCAAGTTCTGTTTAAGAATAGCACGCAAAAGTTTTCCCAAAGTTCTATTGACAACATCAATTTGTCCATCCGTTTGAGGATGACAAGTAGTAGAAAACAACAATTTTGTGCCAAGTTTAGCCCATAAAGTCTTCCAAAAGTAACTCAAGAATTTAACTTCGCGACCAGAAACAATAGTCCTAGGCACGCCATGCAACCTAACGACTTCTCTAAAGAACAAATCCGCAATGTTTGAAGCATCATCGGTTTTATGACAAGCTATAAAATGTGCCATCTTAGAGAATCTATCCACAACAACAAAAATAGAATCCCTCCCCTTCTTTGTCCTAGGCGACCCCAAAATAAAGTCCATAAAAATGTCAATCAAAGTTCTTTTTAAGAATAGCATGCAAAGGTGTTCACAAAGTTCTATTGACAACTTCAGTTTGTCCATCCGTTTGAGGATGACAAGTAGTAGAAAATAACAATTTTGTGCCAAGTTTAGCCCATAAAGTCTTCCATAAGTAACTCAAGAATTTAACATCGCGACCAGAAACAATAGTCCTAGGCACGCCATGCAACCTAACGACTTCTCTAAAGAAAAAATCCGCAATGTTTGAAGCATCATCGATTTTTTGACAAGCTATAAAATGTGCCATCTTTGAGAATCTATCCACAACAACAAAAATAGAATCCCTCCCCTTCTTAGTCCTTGGCAACCCAAAAATAAAGTCCATAGAAATGTCAATCCAAGTTCTTTTTAAGAATAGCACGCAAAAGTGTTCCCAAAGTTCTATTGACAACTTCAATTTGTCCATCCGTTTGAGGATGACAAGTAGTAGAAAACAACAATTTTGTGCCAAGTTTAGCCCATAAAGTCTTCCAAAAGTAACTAAAGAATTTAACATCGCGACCAGAAACAATATTCCCAGGCATGCCATGCAACCTAACGACTTCTCTAAAGAACAAATCCGCAATGTTTGAAGCATCATCGGTTTTATGACAAGCTATAAATGTGCCATCTTAGAGAATCTATCCAAAACAACAAAAATAGAATCCCTCCCCTTCTTTGTCCTAGGCGACCCCAAAATAAAGTCCATAGAAATGTCAATCAAAGTTCTTTTTAAGAATAGCACGAAAAAGTGTTCCCAAAAGTCTATTGACAACTTTAGTTTGTCCATCTGTTTGAGGATGACAAGTAGTAGAAAACAACAATTTTGTGCCAAGTTTAGCCCATAAAGTCTTCCAAAAGTAACTCGAGAATTTAACATCGCGACCAGAAACAACAGTCCTAGGCATGCCATGCAACCTAACGACTTCTCTAAAGAACAAATCCGCAATGTTTGAAGCATCATCGGTTTTATGACAAGCTATAAAATGTGCCATCTTAGAGAATCTATCCAAAACAACAAAAATAGAATCCCTCCCCTTCTTAGTCCTAGGCGACCCCAAAATAAAGTCCATAGAAATGTCAATCCAAGTTCTATTTAAGAATAGCACGCAAAAGTGTTCCCAAAGTTCTATTGACAACTTCAATTTGTCCATCCGTTTGAGGATGACAAGTAGTAGAAAACAACAATTTTGTGCCAAGTTTAGCCCATAAAGTCTTCCAAAAGTAATTCGAGAATTTAACATCGCGACCAGAAACAATATTCCTAGGCATGCCATGCAACCTAATGACTTCTCTAAAGAACAAATCCGCAACGTTTGAAGCATCATCGGTTTTATGACAAGCTATAAAATGTGCCAGCTTAGAGAATCTATCCACAACAACAAAAATAGAATCCATCCCTTTCTTAGTCCTAGGCAACCCGAAAATAAATTCCAATGAAATGTCAATCCAAGTTCTTTTTAAGAATAGCACGCAAAAGTGTTCCCAAAGTTCTATTGACAACTTCAGTTTGTCCATCGGTTTGAGGATGACAAGTAGTAGAAAACAACAATTTTGTGCCAAGTTTAGCCCATAAAGTCTTCCAAAAGTAACTAAATAATTTAGCATCGCGACCAGAAACAATAGTCCTAGGCATGCCATGCAACCTAACGACTTCTCTAAAGAACAAATCCGCAATGTTTGAAGCATCATCGGTTTTATGACAAGCTATAAATGTGCCATCTTAGAGAATCTATCCACAACAACAAAAATTGAATCCCTCCCCTTCTTTGTCCTAGGCGACCCCAAAATAAAGTCCATAGAAATGTCAATCAAAGTTCTTTTTAAGAATAGCACGTAAAGTTGTTCCCAAAAGTCTATTGACAACTTCAGTTTGTCCATCCGGTTGAGGATAACTAGTAGTAGAAAACCACAATTTTGTGCCAAGTTTAGCCCATAAAGTCTTCCAAAAGTAACTAAATAATTTAACATCGCGACCAGAAACAATAGTCCTAGGCACGCCATGCAACCTAACGACTTCTCTAAAGAACAAATCCGCAATGTTTGAAGCATCATCGGTTTTATGACAAGCTATAAAATGTGTCATCTTAGAGAATCTATCCACAACAACAAAAATAGAATCCCTCCCCTTCTTTGTCCTAGGCGACCCCAAAATAAAGTCCATAAAAATGTCAATCAAAGTTCTTTTTAAGAATAGCATGCAAAGGTGTTCACAAAGTTCTATTGACAACTTCAGTTTGTCCATCCGTTTGAGGATGACAAGTAGTAGAAAACAACAATTTTGTGCCAAGTTTAGCCCATAAAGTCTTCCATAAGTAACTCAAGAATTTAATATCGCGACCAGAAACAATAGTCCTAGGCACGCCATGCAACCTAACGACTTCTCTAAAGAAAAAATCCGCAATGTTTGAAGCATCATCGATTTTTTGACAAGCTATAAAATGTGCCATCTTTGAGAATCTATCCACAACAACAAAAATAGAATCCCTCCCCTTCTTAGTCCTTGGCAACCCAAAAATAAAGTCCATAGAAATGTCAATCCAAGTTCTTTTTAAGAATAGCACGCAAAAGTGTTCCCAAAGTTCTATTGACAACTTCAATTTGTCCATCCGTTTGAGGATGACAAGTAGTAGAAAACAACAATTTTGTGCCAAGTTTAGCCCATAAAGTCTTCCAAAAGTAACTAAAGAATTTAACATCGCGACCAGAAACAATATTCCCAGGCATGCCATGCAACCTAACGACTTCTCTAAAGAACAAATCCGCAATGTTTGAAGCATCATCGGTTTTATGACAAGCTATAAATGTGCCATCTTAGAGAATCTATCCAAAACAACAAAAATAGAATCCCTCCCCTTCTTTGTCCTAGGCGACCCCAAAATAAAGTCCATAGAAATGTCAATCAAAGTTCTTTTTAAGAATAGCACGAAAAAGTGTTCCCAAAAGTCTATTGACAACTTTAGTTTGTCCATCTGTTTGAGGATGACAAGTAGTAGAAAACAACAATTTTGTGCCAAGTTTAGCCCATAAAGTCTTCCAAAAGTAACTCGAGAATTTAACATCGCGACCAGAAACAACAGTCCTAGGCATGCCATGCAACCTAACGACTTCTCTAAAGAACAAATCCGCAATGTTTGAAGCATCATCGGTTTTATGACAAGCTATAAAATGTGCCATCTTAGAGAATCTATCCACAACAACAAAAATAGAATCCCTCCCCTTCTTAGTCCTAGGCGACCCCAAAATAAAGTCCATAGAAATGTCAATCCAAGTTCTGTTTAAGAATAGCACGCAAAAGTGTTCCCAAAGTTCTATTGACAACTTCAATTTGTCCATCCGTTTGAGGATGACAAGTAGTAGAAAACAACAATTTTGTGCCAAGTTTAGCCCATAAAGTCTTCCAAAAGTAATTCGAGAATTTAGCATCGCGACCAGAAACAATATTCCTAGGCATGCCATGCAACCTAATGACTTCTCTAAAGAACAAATCCGCAACGTTTGAAGCATCATCGGTTTTATGACAAGCTATAAAATGTGCCATATTAGAGAATCTATCCACAACAACAAAAATAGAATCCATCCCCTTCTTAGTCCTAGGCAACCCGAAAATAAAGTCCAATGAAATGTCAATCCAAGTTCTTTTTAAGAATAGCACGCAAAAGTGTTCCCAAAGTTCTATTGACAACTTCAGTTTGTCCATCCGTTTGAGGATGACAAGTAGTAGAAAACAACAATTTTGTGCCAAGTTTAGCCCATAAAGTCTTCCAAAAGTAACTAAAGAATTTAACATGGCGACCAGAAACAATATTCCCAGGCATGCCATGCAACCTAACGACTTCTCTAAAGAACAAATCCGCAATGTTTGAAGCATCATCGGTTTTATGACAAGCTATAAATGTGCCATCTTAGAGAATCTATCCAAAACAACAAAAATAGAATCCCTCCCCTTCTTTGTCCTAGGCGACCCCAAAATAAAGTCCATAGAAATGTCAATCAAAGTTCTTTTTAAGAATAGCACGAAAAAGTGTTCCCAAAAGTCTATTGACAACTTTAGTTTGTCCATCTGTTTGAGGATGACAAGTAGTAGAAAACAACAATTTTGTGTCAAGTTTAGCCCATAAAGTCTTCCAAAAGTAACTCGAGAATTTAACATCGCGACCAAAAACAACAGTCCTAGGCATGCCATGCAACCTAACGACTTCTCTAAAGAACAAATCCGCAATGTTTGAAGCATCATCGGTTTTATGACAAGCTATAAAATGTGTCATCTTAGAGAATCTATCCACAACAACAAAAATAGAATCCCTCCCCTTCTTTGTCCTAGGCGACCCCAAAATAAAGTCCATAAAAATGTCAATCAAAGTTCTTTTTAAGAATAGCATGCAAAGGTGTTCACAAAGTTCTATTGACAACTTCAGTTTGTCCATCCGTTTGAGGATGACAAGTAGTAGAAAACAACAATTTTGTGCCAAGTTTAGCCCATAAAATCTTCCATAAGTAACTCAAGAATTTAATATCGCGACCAGAAACAATAGTCCTAGGCACGCCATGCAACCTAACGACTTCTCTAAAGAAAAAATCCGCAATGTTTGAAGCATCATCGATTTTTTGACAAGCTATAAAATGTGCCATCTTTGAGAATCTATCCACAACAACAAAAATAGAATCCCTCCCCTTCTTAGTCCTTGGCAACCCAAAAATAAAGTCCATAGAAATGTCAATCCAAGTTCTTTTTAAGAATAGCACGCAAAAGTGTTCCCAAAGTTCTATTGACAACTTCAATTTGTCCATCCGTTTGAGGATGACAAGTAGTAGAAAACAACAATTTTGTGCCAAGTTTAGCCCATAAAGTCTTCCAAAAGTAACTAAAGAATTTAACATCGCGACCAGAAACAATATTCCCAGGCATGCCATGCAACCTAACGACTTCTCTAAAGAACAAATCCGCAATGTTTGAAGCATCATCGGTTTTATGACAAGCTATAAATGTGCCATCTTAGAGAATCTATCCAAAACAACAAAAATAGAATCCCTCCCCTTCTTTGTCCTAGGCGACCCCAAAATAAAGTCCATAGAAATGTCAATCAAAGTTCTTTTTAAGAATAGCACGAAAAAGTGTTCCCAAAAGTCTATTGACAACTTTAGTTTGTCCATCTGTTTGAGGATGACAAGTAGTAGAAAACAACAATTTTGTGCCAAGTTTAGCCCATAAAGTCTTCCAAAAGTAACTCGAGAATTTAACATCGCGACCAGAAACAACAGTCCTAGGCATGCCATGCAACCTAACGACTTCTCTAAAGAACAAATCCGCAATGTTTGAAGCATCATCGGTTTTATGACAAGCTATAAAATGTGCCATCTTAGAGAATCTATCCACAACAACAAAAATAGAATCCCTCCCCTTCTTAGTCCTAGGCGACCCCAAAATAAAGTCCATAGAAATGTCAATCCAAGTTCTGTTTAAGAATAGCACGCAAAAGTGTTCCCAAAGTTCTATTGACAACTTCAATTTGTCCATCCGTTTGAGGATGACAAGTAGTAGAAAACAACAATTTTGTGCCAAGTTTAGCCCATAAAGTCTTCCAAAAGTAATTCGAGAATTTAGCATCGCGACCAGAAACAATATTCCTAGGCATGCCATGCAACCTAATGACTTCTCTAAAGAACAAATCCGCAACGTTTGAAGCATCATCGGTTTTATGACAAGCTATAAAATGTGCCATATTAGAGAATCTATCCACAACAACAAAAATAGAATCCATCCCCTTCTTAGTCCTAGGCAACCCGAAAATAAAGTCCAATGAAATGTCAATCCAAGTTCTTTTTAAGAATAGCACGCAAAAGTGTTCCCAAAGTTCTATTGACAACTTCAGTTTGTCCATCGGTTTGAGGATGACAAGTAGTAGAAAACAACAATTTTGTGCCAAGTTTAGCCCATAAAGTCTTCCAAAAGTAACTAAATAATTTAACATCGCGACCAGAAACAATAGTCCTAGACATGCCATGCAACCTAACGACTTCTCTAAAGAACAAATCCGCAATGTTTGAAGCATCATCGGTTTTATGACAAGCTATAAATGTGCCATCTTAGAGAATCTATCCACAACAACAAAAATAGAATCCCTCCCCTTCTTTGTCCTAGGCGACCCCAAAATAAAGTCCATAGAAATGTCAATCAAAGTTCTTTTTAAGAATAGTACGTAAAGTTGTTCCCAAAAGTCTATTGACAACTTCAGTTTGTCCATCCGGTTGAGGATAACTAGTAGTAGAAAACCACAATTTTGTGCCAAGTTTAGCCCATAAAGTCTTCCAAAAGTAACTAAATAATTTAACACCGCGACCAGAAACAATAGTCCTAGGCATGCCATGCAACCTTACGACTTCTCTAAAGAACAAATCCGCAATGTTTGAAGCATCATCGGTTTTATGACAAGCTATAAATGTGTCATCTTAGAGAATCTATCCACAACAACAAAAATAGAATCCCTCCCCTTCTTTGTCCTAGGCGACCCCAAAATAAAGTCCATAGAAATGTAAATCAAAGTTCTTTTTAAGAATAGCACGCAAAGGTGTTCCCAAAGTTCTATTGAAAACTTCAGTTTGTCCATCCGTTTGAGGATGACAAGTAGTAGAAAACAACAATTTTGTGCCAAGTTTAGCCCATAAAGTCTTCCAAAAGTAACTCAAGAATTTAACATCGCGACCAGAAACAATAGTCCTAGGCATGCCATGCAACCTAACGACTTCTCTAAAGAACAAATCCGCAATGTTTGAAGCATCATCGGTTTTATGACAAGTTATAAAATGTGCTGTGGGGACCCGGACGCTAATCAAGTTCTTAATCATCATTGGGACTAATTAATCAATTATAAAACAAGGTCTAAAAATTTTTTTTTCTTTTTTTTCTTTTTAAATTGCGGAACGTAGTGAAATAAAACATATATACATCTTAGTATATAAAATACAAATCCTGTATTGCAAAACATTTATTCAAACTAGAGTTTAACAAATAATGTCAAGTGCTCAAACCATATCTCAGATCAAAGTCCGAAGTCTCCACTCTAACTCGATCTCTCCTCATCTCCTCGACCCTGGACCTGTCCCACCTATTGTCAAGTACACATACAGACAAGACAACAGCCGGATAAACCGGTGAGAATAACTCCCAGTATAAATCAATGAAACAGGCAATCATATAAACAAATATAAAGCATGTAATCAGGTAACAACCATATGTAACAAATCTGAAACATAATCAAAAGTACACTGTCAACTATACTCGTAGCTACATAATTCAGACTAGACTCACTCCTAGTCTAGGGATCCCGGTTCCAGAAGTTGGCATTTATATATCGACTAACAGTAATAGAAAAGACTCCAGTTCTATCCACGTCGATATAGTATCGATTAACAGTAATAGAAAAGACTCCAGTTCTATCCACACCGATACAGTATCGATTAACAGTAATAGACAAAGCTCTGATTCTATCCACATTGATATATTATCGATTACCAGTAATAGAGCAAGCCCTGATTCTATCCACATTGATATGATATCGATTACCCGTAATAGAACAAAGTCCGATTCTATCCACATCGATATACCATCGATTAACAGTAATAGAAGGAACGATGAATCTATCCACATCGATATAATATCAATCAACAGTAATAGAATAAGCTATACATCTATCCACATCGATATAATATCAACCAACAGTAATAGAAGAAGCTATCAATCTATCCACATCGATAATCCAACATCCAGTGACAGACTTTGGCACATCCGCCAATACACCATCTTATGACATCGTGCAATGTGCCCGTGGCGATCCCACCACTAACGGCACTTCTGTCATAAGATTACTCCTCTAATACCTGCTGTCTAAAATCAAGAGAACAAGTATATCAATCAATCAATGCAAATATCAATGCAATAAAGTAAAGTATGTGATTTAGGGAAACCCGAGTCTAAACCGACTCAAGTCCATCTCCCAATACCACATTGACTTATACCTTTGTCTTCCTGATCTGACGAAGACGAAGACTCCATTTCACGTCTGTCCATGTCAATCTGAATTCACAATATCGAATAGACTGTGTCAATATACAGCTCAGTTCAAAGCCTGTTCTGATCAATATCAATTCACTGATGTTTCGACGGTATAATACTACAATCTCAGTAACCCCGTCAATCCCAACATCACAGATATAACACAGAAACTCATAATCAATATCAATACCAAATTCTATATCAATTCTGTACAATCCCGCAATCCCGGGAATAAAATCTTGATACAACAAGTCAACAACTCATCTGATCCCAATCTGGTTAATATCAATATATCCAGTGATACAGTACAAATCAGATATTAATTCCAGTATCACAAAATCAATAATACCATGATTCTGATATCAATTCAGTATATTACAATTGAATAAACTCTGAAAATTCATAACAATTTCATACACAGTTCGTTCTTCAATCTGACTTCAGATATACGATGTCTACTATGTCAAGAACATCATATCTAACTCCTATTCAATTTAGACAATATCATAAATTCAAAACATGTCTAAACGTAGCAAAACTTACGTCCAGTTGTAGTCTACGTTGATAGGAACTCAGTACCGAAGTCGGATTTAAATTCTGACGGGCGGATCGCTCGTAAATCACGACAATAATCTTCGAAGAATTTTCCTCAAGGAATCCCTCGATTTCCTCTTTTCTTTGCTGATAGCGTTTACATGTATATATATATATCCACCCACGCAGCATACTAGAGTCCAAGTGGCATTCATTCGTTCTGCATGCCTGGCGCATATGTGCGCACAATTCCGCGCATATGCGCCGAGAGCCTTATCTGTGCTACCCGACTGCTCGCGCATATGCGCGAACACAAGTCGCGCATAGGCGCGAGACCTACTGGAGTGCTCGCGTATATGCGCGCACTACCTCGCGCATATGCGCGAGACTTACAGTCTCGGCATTCATGCTACTGGACACGCCGCGCATGTGCGCGGAAGCTTCGGTCCTATGCGCGCATGCCTCGCGCATCTTGTGGCGCATGTGCGCGACTCATGTCTCCCTCGCACATATTTCGTGTATTATTCCGTCTTTCCTGGCCACTTCATTCCGTCTATATTTACCATAATTAATTAATAAATCATTTCAGATTAATTCCAGATTACGGTAATCATACCCAAATCATTTCAGATTACGGTAATTAAATTTTTCGGGCATTACATTTCTCCCTCTCTTAGATCTGAGTTCGTCCTCGAACTCTCACTAAATTAATTCCGATCTATCAGAAGCAATTTATAACAAAGTTTAACATCCAAACTCATTTCATTAACATCATTCTGAAGTATCTTTCTTTCCCGGATCTTGACTCCAAACGGAAAATACTCATTCAAGAAGTATAATGTCATAATACTACTTGCAATGATTCGTGACATAATCAATCGTAAAATATTGGCTATACAAGCATCCGTATATGCCAATCAATAGTTCTGTAGCAAATCAGTATCATCATTTATCAATCCTAATCAAGGATATATTCAATTTCCAGCTCCAATTACCAATCGTCATCATTCGACATTGGCCTATGTCAAAGTGAATTCTGAGATGTTTTCATTTTTTTTTTCTTCTGAATCATACTCCTGATTCGATCAAATCAAATCTCAGAGATCCTTCATACAACGGAAATTAACAGTTCTCTCTGTATTAAAATCTCTAAGAATGCTATCTCAATACGCATTTGATAGCTATTGTCGTATGAAAATTCATAATTAACACTCAGTTATCTCAACTAGTGCTAAAATCACGCACTACAACTACTGAATATCCTCCAGTATCAGGATAGTTCGCTCCGATGATCCTTCAATTATGCACAATAAAGAAAAGAGTTAATTGTATATACTGCCAAAAGTATAAAAGCAACCAAACTCCTGGTATGATATATTCTACTTTGGCATTCAATACAATCTGACCTCTTTTCTAGCACAATTTCAGTCGTCTAATAGTATCTGTACATCATCCTGTACAACATAATAAAGGCAGATTCGAACGATCTGTCATGCATAATCACCTCACCGTACAATCAAAACACGAATTCAGTAGTGTTATCACACAATTCATAGAAATGTACTCCCATTTCTATTTAAGAATCGTCAATCAAAACAATCAATCTCCTGATTTCCATCTTTCTGTCTTCAATTGTTGGCAATTCAGCTATTTCAATACATATTCTGCCACAACTGATCGCATTTGTTTATATCAAAACCATACTTTCAAATTTCATACCTGTTCTGTTACCGAAAAGAATACTGAATCGATCACTGTGCACTTCTGACCCTGTCTGTCATTTCAGAATCGGAATATTCGGCACAACCAAGATATATATATATATAACAGTAATACCTACCTGATGCTCTGATCGACGCTCAGATTCGGTTGTACTGTATATAATCACAATAATATATCACAATCGGTATCATATACGGATTCTGAATAATATCAATATCGGATCCGATTCGAGTATAAATCAATATCGGATAATGCTGGCTAACTGATCACATCTTCAAATCGTTTAGATCAACTGCTATATCTTTTTCGAATGTAATGTTCCCCAAACAATATCATCTGTCTCAATACTGTTCAGAACAATAACAATTCGCAAGCAATTTCAAAACAACAATCAGATATAATAACCTACCAAACTCCAGCAATTATAACTATCTGATATTGCTGTTGTTTCAGTCAGTAATCACTGTCCTCAACTATCTTTATATCCAAACCATTTTGTATACAATAATCTAAACTCCCAGATTATTCCATACAAGATATTCAATTCAATCAATCCTGTATCACGAGTATATCAACGCATCATAGTTACCCGGTATAAAATCATCAGAATACCTCTGAATACATGATTAATCAGCCCATAACAGAACTGAGATATCTCATAGAGAAATACATATTCAGATATAACTCTAACTCTCAAGCCATCAATCATCAAACTGCTATCTCAATTCTTTTAATTCATTCGGTATTATTCTATACAGAATTCTAAAATAACACCAGTACCTGGTATAGAATCAAGGCTGTAATCCATCTCCCTGATACAAAGCAAATCTAAAATCTAAATCTACGAGACTATAGCAAATCTCCTGCTATCGACAAATCAGCTCCTGATATGCTCAATTTCAGTAATCAACTGAATATATAAGGAATTGCTCCATTCCTTTCGATAATCATCAAGTCATATAGTACGGATGTCAAGGAATTCAAAATCGAGAATTCTTACTGTACCTTATTTATTCTTTGGCCATTTCAGGTCAAAATCTTACCATCTCCTGGCAAGAATCTATATTCACTCTGTACTTGTTATTATATATCAATAATATAGTTAAACTCAAACAACACAAGTACAACATCATCTAATTCCATCTCATTCTCATTTTACTGCAGTATATGATATTTACAGAGTTCACTGATAACAATCTTTTCCTCCAAAAGATTAAAACAAAACTCAATACTACAGTATACACAGACCCAACAGGTACAATGTATATCAATGCAACTCAGTCAAAGATAATGGTAAAGAATGCATTAGTATATATCAATACTGAAACGTCCTCATCTTTTATTGCTTTAAAAGTACTAGTAAAATTTTTTTTTTTTTAAAATCTCTCACATTTTCGGTCATTGCATGCACATGCACATAAAAATAATCTTGCACCCTTTTAAAGTAAATCATCCAACTAGTATTTGAAAATTGAAAGGGGATAGTCAAACCAGAAATCGTAAAACGTTTTACCAAACCTAAAAAGCAATAAATGTTGAAAAGTGTAGCCCATACTAAACTCTCCAAAAACCTCTCAAAAGCGTAAATAAATGGTCTTAAAATCTTTAAAAGAAATCATAAAACGTAATGCGGAAAATAATGCGCTGGTCCTCGGGTTGTGTGCGCCATCAGTCCAGTAGTATCACTCATCAAGACCTTCCTCAGAACCACCTGCATCCATCACACCTAGTGAGTCTAAAGACTCAACACACCATAATCTTTATAACGAGTAATACATAATACAGTTAACATATAACGGTGAAAAGTACTTGTACTTAAAATATCGTTTTCATGAAGATACATAAACTTTAAACATAAACGTTTTCGTAAACATTTTCATGATGCATAAAAACATTTTCAAAAGGCATAAACATATCACTTAAACATATTCATATTCATGTCCATATTCGTATCCATACTCATATTCGTATTAATGTTCATGTTCGTGTTTGTTGAATTCAGATCGTTGATTGTGACTTTCATATACGTGTTAGGCGATGGATCCATCTACATGTAACCACAGTACTGGGCGGCGGGGGACACCAGCAACACTCTCACCGGTCAACTGGGCCCTGGCCTTACGTAATATCATATCATCATATACATATACATGTCCGTGTCCGAGGAAATACGATCGTCGGGCTCCCACTGGGACCATAACCCTCACGATATCTCCAACATATCATCGTGTTAGTCACAATCCATTCACATCATTCAACATGTTATCATCACTGAATAAAAATCATGCGTATAACATTTTTTTTTTCATTTTAAACCAAGCATGCAACATGTCTTTTAACGTTATCGTTTCATCATAAAAATCCATAGACATCTAAAATGACCATTATAACATTTAAAATCATAAAATAATCATTTTAACTTGTAACCATTCATAAACATTAAAAATAATCATATTAGCATATAAAACAGCAAATAGGGCACTGCCATGACCTTTACTAATTTTTAGGTGTAAAAAGACCGTTTTACCCCTGGACTCGTCATTTTACGTTTTCGACTTTTTCTTGATTTCACGACTCTAACATGTCCCAAATAATTATTTAAGCCTACAAGAATTTTCTCATATTTTTATTTAGCTTAATTCGATGACTTTTAAATTTATCTTTAAATATAGCGTTTTAATGCGTTTTCATCCCAAATTAAACCAAACTTTCATGTAAAATTCCCAAATTAAAAACTTAGACTTATAATAATTATTTAAACTTAAACCTAATTTTTCATAATTTTATTTGGCTTTCAACTTAGACTTTTTCAATTTATCTTTTATTAGTGATTTTAACGGTGTTTTAATCCCGAAAAATACCAAACGTTAATATAAAATTCCTAAATTATAAATTTAGTCTTTTTATATTATTTTAGCCCTTATGGATCACGACTCAACCCCCGTGAGCCGTTTTTCCAAATCTTCTTTATTTTAGAACTCAATTTGACACCTAAACTTCGACCCCGAGCCATCTCTTAATTTTATCGAGTTACCCCCGAACCATATCGAGCCAAAAGGTGCCCAACATATTAAACTTACCTACTGGACTCTAAGTTAGACAAGGAACCCACCCAAAACCCAAAAACGAGACAACCCAACCCGCTGCTAGTGCTGGCCGAGAGAACCTATTTGCATGGGTTCTATGTTTTGATGTCTAGACCCTAACCCAACGACCCAGCCCTTGAACCCCGGTCAAGGACACTTGCTTAGGACCCTAGTGAGTCACTCTAACCCAGGCCCAGCCCCTCCAACCCAGCCCCCGACCCCCTGGCGAAGGATGGAACAGACAGCGCTGCTGCGCGCTGTCTCTCGGCGAGAGTCCCTCCTGCACGGGACTCTTCGCTGATCACCCCAACGGGTCCTAGCCTAGCTAGGACTCCTCCTATGGCACCCACACACCCTTGACTAGTCCTGGAACCAAGCCAAGCCTCCCCAGCTGTTAGAGTAGGTGCACGTCGAGCCAAGTGTTGGCCGACTGTTCACAATGAAACTCTTTGTATAAACGATCTTTATTTTAATAATATTTCAATTTATTAATTTGGCGCATCTTTATCTTTATACCCATGCTTGTTGCATAGATAAAGTCCTTGAATATACAAATAGTGAAAAGAATATGAGATGCTCATATGATGAGTATCATGAAACTCATATTTGGAATACTGTATATTCTAAACCGTTCCTAGTCGATTCAGCCGCCACTAAGAAGGATAAAGGCCGCTCGAGTTAGAGACTAGCATCTGCGATGTGAGTACCATGTTTCATTGGTAGGGGACATTGTGATGTCCGAGCATGCAGATAGGTGCTCCTGGTGGAGTGCACTGAACAACCCTCTATAAAGGACTTTCCAAGTGGTTCTCACTTATCGAGTGGAAAAGTCCTAGTTTATGGTTGTACACCATTAGTCCTTATGACCCGGGACAACATTGAGACTCTATATGCTAGCGTTTCACTTTGACTTGTTTACCGACTCTTATGGGGTCATCAGGTGGCAAGGTTGGGTGTTACGGCGAAACATATAGGAGTCGATGCATTGTAGCCGGGGATTCACCGCTTACCTACGGGTATGGATATCCTATGTGTTTTTCATGTATGTGTGGGTTGAAATCTCTGATCAGAGTATGGTGGTAATTATGAAAGGGGTTTCATAGATTACACCATCGATGCAACCACGACATGACACATAGTATCGATTCATTGACAACTCTCGATAGACCAATAGTTGTCGAATCGGTCGGGATATATGAGTTGAAGGGACCGTACTGTACGCTAACCATAATTGAATGGTTCTTGCAGGCACTATCATGTGATACCTAGGGAATCACGTAAGCGATGCTGCTAGGCGTTTAACGTGATTGGTTGGGTACTATCAGTGTAGTATCCCGATGCCTAATTTGAGTTAATTATTGGATTAATTATATTTCGGTGGGATCGGAAGGACCGAACGGAGTTCGGATCGTCCGAAGCGGGTTCGGATCGTCCGAAGAGGGTTCGAATCGTCCGAAGACAGGTGGCTGGACACGTGGAAGACATGCAGAGTTCAGATCGTCCGATCAGGGTTCGGATCGTCCGAAGACAGGTGTCTGGACACGTGGAAGACATGCAGGGTTCGGATCGTCCGATAAGGGTTCGGAAGGTCCGAAGTGTACAGTGGATCGGATCGTCCGAAGTGGATCGGATCGTCCGATCGTTGTCTATAAATAGAGGCGCGAGGCTTCATTTGTTACTCGCCAATTCCGAGTGTTCCAGAGCGTTTTAGTCGTTTCTGATGGGTTTCTAGTCTTTTCCCGAGGTTTAGGCACTAGCGGGGAGCTACTAGTCTTGTAGCGGAGCTGTGCTCTAGTTGGGAGCTAGCGGCATCAGTGGGCTGACTACGGACGCAGACTTGATTCTAGGACTGATTTCTAGGATCTACTGGTTTGAGGTACGAAAGTACTATCCGAGATAGCAGGATTGAGTATGCTTTACTATGTGTTGCATGTTTATATGTTGCATTATTATCTGTCATATGATGCATGGTTTATTATGCGGCATTTGCATAATCATGTTGAGCCTGATTATCTTTGAGATAGCCTGTTGAGAGGGTGCTCAGCCCTCGTTTGTTGTGGATGGTTGGACCCCGTTGGCCGACGGTGGTCAGGTCACCGGTATATCCACAGGTTTATTTTTGGTATGGGAGCCACCTCCTGGTGCGACGGCGCAGAGTGCTACATACCTTGACGTCATTTACCTGAGCAGTATTTCGATATACCCAGATCCTGGTATCCAGTACATTTTGCATACATGCATGTCATAGTCTTGTATACTCATGCTTTCGGTGCTGAGCGTTTTATGCTCACGTCCTCGGTTTATCTCTGTTTTGGACACCCTATTCGATGGGGCAGGTCTCAGGTTGGACGGTCCAGGAGGGAGTGGACAGGGAGCTGGCAGAGGTTGACTTGTAGTTGTCAGTATTTGTTCTTGAATTTAGTTCGATCTGGTTGTTTAAGTATTTTTGTACTTACAGATTCGATTGGGTTGTATTACTGTTTTTCCGCTGTTTATCTGATTCAGTTTTAATGTTAAATTTTGCATGCTTAAGTTCTGATTAGTAGGTGATTCTGGAACGGGTCACTACATTTATGGTATCAGAGCATGCATTAAGATTTTGGGATTAGGAACTGTTCTTTTGGGTTTAATCTCTAGTAACTTGTGTAGCTAGCGATGTCTGGTTTTGACGACGATGCTAGTAGTCATGGCAGCATTGGACGCTGGGGAGACCGCGACGATCGGGAGCGCCGCCGAGAGCATCGAGAACGTCGTCAACACCGTCGTGATGAGCCTCGGAGTTTTAGTATGCATCGGTTCTTGCAGATGGGGCCGAAACCTCTTTCGGGCGGTGAGACTCCGGATGTTGCGGAGAACTGGCTCGAGAGGATGGAGAGCTGCTTCAAGACTTTTCAGTGCTCGGCGGAACAGCAGATTGATACCCTTGATTTCTTGCTGGAGGGTGGTGCGCGCAAGTGGTGGAGGTCTACCTCTGCACCGATAGTTCAGCGACAGGGTCGAGTTCTTTGGGCCGATTTCCGAGCCGCTTTCATGCTGCTTTACTTTCCGCCAGCTCTTCTGCAGACCAAGGCGATTGAGTTGATCAATCTGAAGCAGGGAAGTTTGTCTGTTGATGAGTATCAGCAGAAGTTCTTTGAGTTGCTTCCGTATGTTCCGCATGTCAGTGACAATGCTATGGCCAAGTATAACCATTTTCTTCAGGGCCTCAATCAGGAGATTTATGATCGGGTTGTTCTCTGCGATGATCCGACATCGTATGAGGGTCTTGTGAATCGTTGTCGCCAGGCTGAGGGCAGTTTGCTGAGAGGTCGAGCCATGCAGTCTGCTCGTCCTACTAGTTCTTTGGGTCCCCGCGCCCAAGCATTCAAGAAGGCTGGATCTACTTCTTCTTCCTCTGGATCTGGAGGAATTCACCGTTTTGGGAAGAAGAAGGGCCCGTGTCAGCATTGCAGGAAGGATCATCCGACGGAGCGTTGTCGCAAGGTTGCGGGTGCTTGTTACAAGTGCGGTGAGATGGGCCACATGAAGAGAGATTGTCCACAGACGGGCGGAGGATCAGGATCTGGTTCTCAGGCTTCAGTTCATCAGAGGCCACAGCAGGGACAGTCTACTCAGGGTTCTAACCTCCGACCGCGTACTCAAGGGCAGGTCTTTGCTCTTAACCAGGATCAGGCGGCTGAGGAGAACGAGAGAGTTATCGCAGGTGTGTTTTTATTATGTGGATTACCTGCTTACGTTCTCATTGACACTGGTGCATCTCATTCATTCATATCTGCGAAATTTGCTAAGCGTCACAAGTTACCTTTCACTTCTTTGGACGTTGTGGTATCTGTTTCCACGCCGATGGGTCATTCGGTGCTAGCTAAACGTCTAGTTTTGGGTTGTCCTCTAGAGTTTGAGGGTAATGTTTTAACTGCTAATTTGATGATTCTTGTGATGGAGGATTTTGATTGCATTCTGGGAATAGATGTGCTGACTGTGTTTAGAGCTACTGTGGACTGTTATCAGAAGTTTGTGCAGTTTCGTCCAGTTGAGGGCGACAGTTGGTTTTTCTATGGAGAGGGAGCGCGACCCCCGATGCCTGTGGTTTCTGCTCTGAAAGCCTGTCGTGCTTTAGAGTCGGGCGGGGAAGGCTACCTTATCTATGCTATTGATTCGTCCGCAGATAGTGTCGGTATCAGTGACATTCCAGTGGTTTGCGATTTTCCGGATGTTTTTCCCGAGGAGATTCCTGGTTTTCCTCCCGTTCGGGAAGTGGATTTCGGCATTGATTTAGTGCCAGGCACGGCACCAATCTCTAGAGCTCCTTATCGTTTAGCTCCATCGGAGATGCAAGAATTGAAACAGCAGTTGCAGGATCTTCTTGACAAGGGGTATATTCGACCCAGTGTGTCCCCGTGGGGAGCACCAGTTCTTTTTGTCAAAAAGAAGGATGGTTCTATGCGGCTCTGCATAGATTATCGGCAGTTGAATCGTGCGACGATAAAGAATAAGTATCCGTTGCCACGGATTGATGATTTATTTGATCAACTGCAAGGTACCTCTGTGTATTCCAAGATTGATTTAAGGTCTGGTTATCATCAGCTTCGAGTTCATCAGGGAGATATATCGAAGACTGCATTCAGGACCCGGTATGGGCATTATGAGTTTCTGGTTATGCCTTTTGGGGTGACGAATGCACCAGCAGTTTTTATGGACCTGATGAATCGGGTATTTCGGGATTTCTTGGATAAGTTTGTTGTGGTGTTTATAGATGATATCTTAATCTATTCGCATGATCAGCAAGAACACGTACAACACTTAAGGATTATTTTACAGACACTTCGCGAGAATCAGCTTTATGCGAAGTTGAGTAAATGTGAGTTTTGGATTGACAGGGTTGTATTCCTTGGTCATGTCATTTCTAGCGAGGGAGTTTCAGTTGACCCCAGCAAGGTGGAAGCGGTATTGAACTGGTCGCGTCCGACGACAGTAGCCGAGATCCGCAGTTTTCTGGGATTGGCTGGGTATTATCGCCGTTTCATTGTCAACTTCTCTCAGATTGCTAAGCCACTCACTCAGCTCACTCGGAAAGATGTTTCATTTGAGTGGACATCAGAGTGCGAAGAGAGTTTCTTGGAACTTCGCAGACGTTTGACATCTGCGCCTGTTTTGGCTTTACCGTCTGGATCTGGTGGTTTCAGTGTTTACACCGATGCCTCTTTACAGGGACTAGGGTGTGTTCTGATGCAGAATGAGCATGTGATTGCTTATGCGTCGAGACAGTTAAAGCCTCATGAGGAAAACTATCCTGTTCATGATCTGGAATTAGCAGCGATCGTTTTTGCTTTGAAAATCTGGCGCCATTATCTGTATGGTGAGCGATTTGAAATCTTCACTGATCATAAGAGTTTGAAGTATCTGTTCACTCAGGCTGAGTTGAACATGCGTCAGCGTCGTTGGATGGATCTACTCAAGGATTACGATTGTGAGATCAAGTATCATCCAGGATCTGCGAATCTCACGGCCGATGCTCTTAGTCGCAAGGTGAGGTTATCTGCTCTTCAGACTTGTGCTGTATCTGGGATTATTCAGGATTTCTGTTCGATGAGATTCAATTGTAAGCATCGAAAGGGAACAGAGAGTATCCGTATAGCTACTATTTTGTCCGAACCAGTTTTGTATTCTCGGATTAGAGATGCTCAGATGTCTGATTCTAAGGTTCAGAAATTAGCTCGGTTGGCTGATAGAGATAATACTTCTGGATTCCACTATCAGTCCGAGGGTCTTTTGTGCTTATCTGGTCGTGTTGTTGTACCGGAAGATGACACTTTGAGGGAGGAGATTTTGTCCCAGGCTCATCGTAGCAAGTTGAGTGTTCATCCGGGGAGCAACAAGATGTATAAAGATTTGAGGACTCGATTTTGGTGGAAAGGTATGAAACGTAATGTTTATCAGTATGTCTCCAAGTGCCTAGTCTGTCAGCAGGTGAAGGCTGAGTATCGACGACCCGGAGGTTTGTTGCAGAATCTTCCTATTCCGGAGTGGAAGTGGGAGCATATCACGATGGACTTCGTGACTCACTTGCCTATGTCTGTGGGGAATAGAGATGCTATCTGGGTGGTAGTGGATCGACTTACTAAGTCTGCCCATTTTCTTCCGTATAACAGAGATTTCACTTTCGATCGGATGGCACGGTTGTACATTCAGGAGATTGTACGGTTTCATGGTGTGCCCGTGAGTATCGTTAGTGACAGAGATCCTCGATTTACATCTAGATTTTGGGGCAGCTTTCAGCAAGCTTTGGGCACTACCTTGAGTTTGAGTACTGCATATCACCCAGAGACTGACGGTCAGTCAGAGAGGACTATTCGTACTCTTGAGGATATGCTGAGATCTTGTGTGATGGATTTCGGGCCAGCTTGGCAGGATCATCTGCCGCTGATAGAGTTTGCATACAACAACAGTTTTCATAGGAGTATTGGTATGTCTCCGTTTGAAGCATTGTATGGTCGACGTTGTCGTACTCCTCTGTTCTGGGAAGAAGTCGGAGAACGACAGGTCGAGGGTCCAGAATTGATTCAGCAGGCCATGGACAAAGTTCTTGTGATCAAACAGCGGATTAAGACTGCTCAGGATCGACAAGCGAGTTATGCGAACACCAAGCGCAGACCTCTTCATTTTGATGCAGGCGAGAAAGTGTTTCTCAAGGTATCACCTTTTCGGAGGATTCTGAGATTTGGACTCAAGGGTAAGCTATCTCCGAGATTCATTGGCCCTTTTGAGATCTTAGAATGTGTGGGAGATTTGGCCTACAGATTAGCTTTGCCACCGTATCTGTCTAGTGTTCACAATGTGTTTCATGTGTCCTTGTTGAGACGATACGTAGCGGATGAGTCTCATGTTTTGCATCCGACAGAAGTTCAGCTGAATCCGGATTTGTCTTTTGTGGAAAGACCGGTTTCGATCTTAGACCGGAAGAATAAGGTACTGCGGAATAAGACTATTCCTCTTGTCTTAGTGCAGTGGCAGCGCCGAGGTACTGAAGAAGCTACTTGGGAACTAGAGAGTCGCATGCGGTCAGAGCATCCAGAGTTGTTCTAGTTGTAGTATTTTCAGTTATGATTGTAATTTCAGTTGTGCTTTCAGTTGTAATTCATTCTTAAGTTGAATGTATTGTTGTTCAGAATTGTCATTCTTCAGACTCGATTTCGCGGACGAAATCCTTTTTAGGGGGGGAGAATGTAGTATCCCGATGCCTAATTTGAGTTAATTATTGGATTAATTATATTTCGGTGGGATCGGAAGGACCGAACGGAGTTCGGATCGTCCGAAGCGGGTTCGGATCGTCCGAAGAGGGTTCGAATCGTCCGAAGACAGGTGGCTGGACACGTGGAAGACATGCAGAGTTCGGATCGTCCGATCAGGGTTCGGATCGTCCGAAGACAGGTGTCTGGACACGTGGAAGACATGCAGGGTTCGGATCGTCCGATAAGGGTTCGGAAGGTCCGAAGTGTACAGTGGATCGGATCGTCCGAAGTGGATCGGATCGTCCGATCGTTGTCTATAAATAGAGGCGCGAGGCTTCATTTGTTACTCGCCAATTCCGAGTGTTCCAGAGCGTTTTAGTCGTTTCTGATGGGTTTCTAGTCTTTTCCCGAGGTTTAGGCACTAGCGGGGAGCTACTAGTCTTGTAGCGGAGCTGTGCTCTAGTTGGGAGCTAGCGGCATCAGTGGGCTGACTACGGACGCAGACTTGATTCTAGGACTGATTTCTAAGATCTACTGGTTTGAGGTACGAAAGTACTATCCGAGATAGCAGGATTGAGTATGCTTTACTATGTGTTGCATGTTTATATGTTGCATTATTATCTGTCATATGATGCATGGTTTATTATGCGGCATTTGCATAATCATGTTGAGCCTGATTATCTTTGAGATAGCCTGTTGAGAGGGTGCTCAGCCCTCGTTTGTTGTGGATGGTTGGACCCCGTTGGCCGACGGTGGTCAGGTCACCGGTATATCCACAAGTTTATTTTTGGTATGGGAGCCACCTCCTGGTGCGACGGCGCAGAGTGCTACATACCTTGACGTCATTTACCTGAGCAGTATTTCGATATACCCAGATCCTGGTATCCAGTACATTTTGCATACATGCATGTCATAGTCTTGTATACTCATGCTTTCGGTGCTGAGCGTTTTATGCTCACGTCCTCGGTTTATCTCTGTTTTGGACACCCTATTCGATGGGGCAGGTCTCAGGTTGGACGGTCCAGGAGGGAGTGGACAGGGAGCTGGCAGAGGTTGACTTGTAGTTGTCAGTATTTGTTCTTGAATTTAGTTCGATCTGGTTGTTTAAGTATTTTTGTACTTACAGATTCGATTGGGTTGTATTACTGTTTTTCCGCTGTTTATCTGATTCAGTTTTAATGTTAAATTTTGCATGCTTAAGTTCTGATTAGTAGGTGATTCTGGAACGGGTCACTACAATCAGACTTGAGTTCTGACGTTCTTACTATCAAGGAGTTGATAAGTAAGAATGGAGCAATTGGGGTATGCTCGAATAAGGACATGCTTAGTCCGAATCACATAGAGATGTGAACCCACGGCTAGTTGTATCAATGAACCATTGAGGGCCACACAAGTACTTGCTTTGTAAATCCCGAAGAGAAGTAAAATAGTTCAATGTGTTGAACGGCTTATAAATGTGTTTATAAGCGTAAAGAAAATAGAAGTATGACTTCTAAGAGAGAAATATAAATTTTAATTTATGGAAGTGTTCCTAAGATTAAAATTTGGCCAAGTAAATAATATAGTTGAAAATTGTGATTTTCATAAACATTATTGTGGACTAAATTAAATTAATTCAAGTGTTGAATTAATTAAACACTAGTGGACCTAGTAGAGTCTAAATAATTAAATTAATTCAAGTGTTGAATTAATTAAATAATATTGAGTCTTGTAGAGCTCAATTTAAATAATTATTTAACTAGTGGGACTTGAGTAAAATCAAGTAATATTTAATTAATCTCAAATGTGTTTGAGATAATAAAATTTAGTCTATGGTTTTTAATGTGTTAAAAACCATATAATATATATGAGACATGCTAGGGTTTGCATGTTTGGGAGGTGAAAGGTTGTTGATTACTTTTTATTAAAAAATTCCAAAAGCATGCAACTTTTGAGAGACAACTTTACACAACAACCTAGGCTAGTCTCCCACACTCATCTCACACTTCACTTGGCCGAATTTTTGGGGTGGTTTTCTCTCTCATTTTTCAAGTTTTTGTTCTTCATTTTGGAGAGCAAAAATCATTCTCTTTGAAAAATCCTCAAGTTTTTCTAGTGCAAAACTTGAGGGGATTTACCTTGTTAAGTGGTGGGCTTGATTTTTGGAGGAAGGAAGCTTGTAGACTTATCTTGCCAAGAAGAGCTAAAGTATTTATACTTTAGATGGTGCCATTCATCAACTCTAAGGGGTTGATAGGTAAATCACTTGAACACCCTATGTATGTATTATGGTGTTTGAATGTAAATATTGCACAAATAAGGGGTGGCCGAAATTTTGCTCTAAAAATTTAAAATTTTTGCTTCCGTTGCGTTTCCGGCCACCGTAACCGGTCCGCTTTCAAGTGGTATCCGAGCTAAGGTTACGTTTTTTGTGTGATATTTGCATAATATTGTGTTGAGATCGATTTCTAACCGCTTGAGAATTTTTGTGCATAGAATATGCAAGGACCGAAATTTTGAAACAACAAAAAAAAAAAAATAATTTTTCGGGGCTGCCCGAGGGCTGCCCGAAAATTTCGGGCAGCCGAGGGGCAGCCCCCGAAACTTCCAGTTTTTAAATAAAAAAAAAAAATTTTTTGTTGCCGGAATCTGGCGACGGAGCTCCGGCGACGGCGATGACGACTAGGGTTTCCAAAAGTGTTTTGGTGAATCTTAGTGTCATGGGCCTTGAGATGTTGGGCCATTGGATGGACAACATAATTTGTGAAATTTAAATGGGCCAAAATATTTTTGGTGAAAAATGTTTTTTTGGGCCCTTAAGTTTAAATTTACAATTGTTGCACATATTTTCTCATAAAATAAATAATTGAAGTAGGACTTTAATTATTTATAGTAAATTGTGATTTACAAGAAATTCGATTATAAATAAATTAATTTGAAAGTAGACAAAGGTGTTTGTATACTTTGTTGATTTAATTTATAATTGTGGCGGTTAGTGATTGGATCAAGATATATAATATTGGATCAATTAATTATAGTGATAATTGATTGATGGTGTATGATATGTGATATTATGCATGAAGGATGATCAAAAGCCCAAGCCCAATTTGCTAGGTGTATGCTAGGATATTTGTGTTGTATGATTGTAATAATTATCAATTTATAAAGTGGGCTTGGTTTATGGCCCGTTCCCACCCCCCATGAGATGTATCCCTATGTGCCATGGATATTTAAATGTAAATATTAGAATAGTGGAAGATCAAGATTGGAAGATGGTGGCCTTGGTGATTATGAAGATCGAAGACATGTAATATTGGATGCTAATGTAATAATTTAGTTGCATTGCATCCCTGCATTTACCCTAGGATTGGACCTAGGCCCGTGTTTGGCTCACACGGGCCATTAGTTTTGGGGCGATTGATCATCCTTGTACTGTTTTCTATTTATAATATATGCATGATATGTTATAAATAATGAGTATGTGCGTTATTATTATTATAATAACAAAGTTGCATGAATCCGGCAAACATACGATCAAACATGGCGAGCTTTTAAAATAAAATTAATGATGAGACCTTTCAAAATTAAAAACCCTCATTTTGAATAAGATTCAAAATTAATATCAAGTCCGAAAAGGGGAATTATAAATTTGTTTATAATTTCCTTGTCTTCCATCGACAATGGATGCATGATGAACGCTACCCGTACTCGGGGCTCGGCTCATATTATTGAGGGGGCCCTCGGTGCCAGAAAGTTGTGACATCCATTGACATGGTGATGTGAACTACGTGGAACTCCCATGATTTCGGCTCATATTATTGAGGGAACTCATGGCGACCGTCCATTAAGGTTCAATATCGATGGGTTAGGCTTGACACGTAAAGATGAACGACGTCATATTATTGGGTCCTAATCAAACGTGAGACAAAAGTATACGTAGAGGGTTGCATGGCGATGCAATTGGAAACTACCTTTTAGGAGTTGTGATGGCCGATATTATTCGGGATCACAATTCGCTAATTGGACCTTACGTACCTACTGAGGAAAGTGTTTCCCGTTTTCACTAGAGGGTAGTGAAAATGTCAAAACAGTGGGAGCGATAATTTATAAAGTAAAAGTCCAAACTTTATATCTTATTAAATATTTTAAAATAGTCATTAACATTTATCTGTTTTACTTTTCAGTACAAATCTTTGACAATGTCATCAATTCGCAACCCGTTTTCCGTAATTCTCGAAAAACACATTCTAACCGGACCAAACTATATCACTTGGCTAAGAAATTTAAAGATCGTCCTAAATTCGGAGAGAATCGCATACACACTGACTGAGTCGCCCCCTGATGAGGCTCCGACTGACTGCAGTCCCGAGGAACTGCAGACCTACAAGGATTGGTGCGACCATGACTTGAAGGCCAAGTGTTACATGCAAGCTTCGATGAACGATGAGCTGCAAAGGCGATTCGAGGATGCAAAGAATGCTGCTGACATTCATATGCACCTCAAGGAGCTCTTCGGAGAGCAGACTCGGCCTTTGAGGCATGCCACAGTAAAGGAGCTCATCACTTTACGCATGCGAGATGGGACTTCGGTCCATGAGCATGGCCTAAAGTTGATTGGGCTCGTGGACAAGCTCGTAGGCATGGATTCGGTGTTGCCTTCGGAGTTGACCACTGATGTGTTGCTGCTGTCGCTGCCTAGCTCTTTCGATCCTTTCGTTGTGAACTTCAATATGAACAAGCTCGAGCCCAGCCTTGAAGAGTTGGTGAACATGCTTGTGACCTTTGAGTCCACAATCAAAAAGGAGAAGCAAGTTCTTTATGTGGGCTCTTCATCTGGCACGAAGACCGGTCCACATGGGAAGGGAAAGAAGCGTTCTTTCCAGCGCCCCAAGAAGAGCGAGCCCTTGAAGAGGCAGACTCCGAGTCCCTTAGTGGCAGCCGCGCCAGCAAAGGCTGAGAAGACTGTTGACATCTGTCACCACTGCAAGAAGCCTGGACATTGGAGGCGTAACTGCAGGGAATATCCTGCGCAGAAGAGTTCTGGCAAAGGTATGTTCTACATTGAAGTGAATATCTCCATTAACTCTACTTCTTGGGTATTGGATACCGGCTGTGGCTCACATCTCTGTAATGATTTGCAGGTGATGGGAAGCAGTAGGAAGCTCAGGGAAGGTGAGACCTTCTTGAGGTTGGGCAATGGAGCAAGGGTTGCTGCCAAGGCTGTGGGAGATGTTTATTTATGTTTGAACAATGATTTTAATTTGGTTTTAAGAGATGTTTTATTTGTACCAGACTTGATCAAAAACATTATTTCCATTTCTATGCTTGATATTGATGGATTTTCTTGTTTATTTGGCAAAGGTGTTTGCAATATTTACAAGAATGAATGTTTAGTTGGTACGGGTGAACTTGAAAACAATCTCTACACCTTAAAATTAAAAGATATTCCACTTAACAATGTCCAAACGATAACAACAACAAATAAGCGCAAACAAGATACTCTTAATTCGGCACAATTATGGCATGCTCGATTAGGACATATTTCCTCAAGAAGGATGAACAAGCTAGTGGGAGTTGGCATGTTTGATATGTCTGATATTAACGCTCTCACGACTTGTGAATCCTGTCTGAAAGGAAAGATGACCAAAATTCCCTTTAAGGGCCATGCGGAGCGAGCCAAAGGGTTATTGGATTTGATCCATACTGATGTGTGCGGTCCGCTTAGCATCACCACTAAGCATGGACATGCCTACTTCATCACCTTTACCGATGACCATTCGAGGTATGGGTATGTGTATTTGATGAAATACAAGTCTGAAGCCTTTGAAAGGTTCAAAGAATTCAGAAGTGAAGTAGAGAAGCAATTGGGACGAAGCATCAAGACACTTCGATCGGATCGAGGTGGTGAGTACTTGAGTGCCGAGTTCCAAGAGTATCTTAGAGAGAATGGGATTCTCTCGCAGTGGACTCCGCCCGCTACACCGCAGTTAAATGGTGTTTCGGAGCGTCGTAACCGGACTTTGATGGACATGGTTCGGTCTACGATGGGGTTCACGGAGTTGCCGCCATCCTTTTGGGGATATGCGCTTGAAACAGCGGCACTGTTGTTGAACAATGTCCATACAAAGGCAGTTGACAAGACTCCATATGAGATATGGATGGGTAAGCCTCCCAAGTATTCTTATCTTAGAATATGGGGGTGTCCTGCTTATGTGAAGCAGACAGTGGGAGATAAATTGGATAGTCGATCCATTTTATGCTACTTTGTGGGATATCCAAGAAATTCCATTGGATATTATTTCTATCATCCCCAAGAAACAAAGGTGTTTGTTTCTAGGAACGCAACCTTTTTGGAAAAGGAATTTCTATTAGATAGAAAAGGCGAGATGATAGAACTCGAAGAGGTTCGAGAGACACCCACAGTTGTAGAACCCACACCCAATGAGCTAAGTGAGGAGATACAAGCTCCTAGGAGATCCGAGAGGGTCTCGAGACCACCTATGAGGTATGGTCTACTTCTTGAAGAGGGCCATGATGAGCCTAATCTTGGATGTGATCCAAGGACCTTCAAAGAAGCGTTATCGGATGCTGATTCATCCAAGTGGCTTGAAGCAATGGAATCTGAGATGAATTCCATGCATTCGAACCAAGTGTGGAATCTTGTGGATCCACCTGAGGGAACTGTTCCCATAGGGTGTAAATGGATTTACAAGAGGAAACTTGGGGCGGATGGGAAGGTATTGACCTTCAAGGCACGATTGGTAGCAAAAGGGTATACTCAAAGACAAGGTGTTGACTATGAGGAAACCTTTTCTCCAGTTGCGATGTTCAAGTCCATTAGGATATTGCTAGCCATAGCTGCATGGTATGACTATGAG
Source organism: Primulina eburnea (assembly GCF_022965805.1). Taxonomy (NCBI): domain Eukaryota; kingdom Viridiplantae; phylum Streptophyta; class Magnoliopsida; order Lamiales; family Gesneriaceae; genus Primulina; species Primulina eburnea. The sequence continues at coordinate 23,425,709 of NC_133112.1, forward strand.
ATATGGCAGATAGATGTGAAGACAGCCTTCCTTAATGGGGATATTAAGGAAGAAATTTACATGTCTCAACCTGAAGGGTTCACATCCATCGGAAGTGAGCATATGGTATGCAAACTTCAAAGATCTATTTATGGTTTTAAGCAGGCATCGAGGAGCTGGAACCTCAGATTCGATAGTACAATCAAAGAGTTTGGTTTTACTAAGAATCCTGAGGAACCCTGTGTGTATAAGAAGGTCAGTGGGAGTGCTGTGACATTCCTTGTTCTTTATGTTGATGACATTCTACTCATTGGGAATGATGTAGGAATGTTGCAATTAACAAAGATATGGTTAGCAAGTAAGTTCTCAATGCAGGACTTGGGTGAAGCATCTTTTGTATTGGGAATACAGATCTATAGAGATAGATCAAGAAGATTGCTTGGTCTCACCCAGTCCACATACATTGATACCATCGTGAAGCGGTTCTCGATGGATGAGTCCAAGAGAGGACATCTACCAATGTGTCATGGCGTGTCCCTATCCAAGTCTATGTCTCCCAAGACTGATGCAGAGATAGCGGCGATGACACGAATTCCGTATGCTTCGGCTATTGGTAGTATCATGTATGGGATGATATCTACACGTCCTGACGTGGCATTTGCACTAAGTGTAGTGAGTAGATATCAATCCAACCCTGGTCTTCCACACCGGAAAGCTGTGAAAGACATCCTCAAGTATTTGAGAAGGACCAATAAGTTGTTTTTGGTCTATGGGGGTGGAGAACTAAAATTGGAAGGCTATACCGACTCTAGCTTCCAAAGCGATGTTGATGACTCGAAGTCAACCTCCGGATTCATATTCATGCTCAATGGTGGTGCTGTCTCTTGGAAGAGTTCCAAGCAAGACAGTACTGCGGATTCCACCACTGAGGCAGAATACATTGCTGCATCGGCTGCAGCAAAGGAGGCTGTTTGGATTAGGAATTTCGTCCAAGAGTTGGGCGTCATTCCAAATGGAGTTGCTCCTATCCCGGTGATGTGCGACAACACGGGAGCCATAGCTCAGGCGAAGGAGCCAAGGTCTCATCAGAAGTCCAAACACGTATTGAGAAAGTACCACATCCTCAGAGAGATCGTGGAAAGAGGAGATGTCGTGATTGACAAAGTCGGCTCCGCAGATAATGTTGCTGATCCACTAACTAAGCCTTTACCAGGACCATCGTTCGAGAAGCATCGCGAATCAATGGGTCTAAAGCATATAGGTAGTTGGCTCTAGTGCAAGTGGGAGATTGTTAGAGTAGGTGCACGTCGAGCCAAGTGTTGGCCGACTGTTCACAATGAAACTCTTTGTATAAACGATCTTTATTTTAATAATATTTCAATTTATTAATTTGGCGCATCTTTATCTTTATACCCATGCTTGTTGCATAGATAAAGTCCTTGAATATACAAATAGTAGAAAGAATATGAGATGCTCATATGATGAGTATCATGAAACTCATATTTGGAATACTGTATATTCTAAACCGTTCCTAGTCGATTCAGCCGCCACTAAGAATGATAAAGGCCGCTCGAGTTAGAGACTAGTATCTGCGATGTGAGTACCATGTTTCATTGGTAGGGGACATTGTGATGTCCGAGCATGCAGATAGGTGCTCCTGGTAGAGTGCACTGAACAACCCTCTATAAAGGACTTTCCAAGTGGTTCTCACTTATCGAGTGGAAAAGTCCTAGTTTATGGTTGTACACCATTAGTCCTTATGACCCGGGACAACATTGAGACTCTATATGCTAGCGTTTCACTTTGACTTGTTTACCGACTCTTATGGGGTCATCAGGTGGCAAGGTTGGGTGTTACGGCGAAACATATAGGAGTCGATGCATTGTAGCCGGGGATTCACCGCTTACCTACGGGTATGGATATCCTATGTGTTTTTCATGTATGTGTGGGTTGAAATCTCTGATCAGAGTATGGTGGTAATTATGAAAGGGGTTTCATAGATTACACCATCGATGCAACCACGACATGACACATAGTATCGATTCATTGACAACTCTCGATAGACCAATAGTTGTCGAATCGGTCGGGATATATGAGTTGAAGGGACCGTACTGTACGCTAACCATAATTGAATGGTTCTTGCAGGCACTATCATGTGATACCTAGGGAATCACGTAAGCGATGCTGCTAGGCGTTTAACGTGATTGGTTGGGTACTATCAGACTTGAGTTCTGACGTTCTTACTATCAAGGAGTTGATAAGTAAGAATGGAGCAATTGGGGTATGCTCGAATAAGGACATGCTTAGTCCGAATCACATAGAGATGTGAACCCACGGCTAGTTGTATCAATGAACCATTGAGGGCCACACAAGTACTTGCTTTGTAAATCCCGAAGAGAAGTAAAATAGTTCAATGTGTTGAACGGCTTATAAATGTGTTTATAAGCGTAAAGAAAATAGAAGTATGACTTCTAAGAGAGAAATATAAATTTTAATTTATGGAAGTGTTCCTAAGATTAAAATTTGGCCAAGTAAATAATATAGTTGAAAATTGTGATTTTCATAAACATTATTGTGGACTAAATTAAATTAATTCAAGTGTTGAATTAATTAAACACTAGTGGACCTAGTAGAGTCTAAATAATTAAATTAATTCAAGTGTTGAATTAATTAAATAATATTGAGTCTTGTAGAGCTCAATTTAAATAATTATTTAACTAGTGGGACTTGAGTAAAATCAAGTAATATTTAATTAATCTCAAATGTGTTTGAGATAATAAAACTTAGTCTATGGTTTTTAATGTGTTAAAAACCATATAATATATGTGAGACATGCTAGGGTTTGCATGTTTGGGAGGTGAAAGGTTGTTGATTACTTTTTATTAAAAAATTCCAAAAGCATGCAACTTTTGAGAGACAACTTTACACAACAACCTAGGCTAGTCTCCCACACTCATCTCACACTTCACTTGGCCGAATTTTTGGGGTGGTTTTCTCTCTCATTTTTCAAGTTTTTGTTCTTCATTTTGGAGAGCAAAAATCATTCTCTTTGAAAAATCCTCAAGTTTTTCTAGTGCAAAACTTGAGGGGATTTACCTTGTTAAGTGGTGGGCTTGATTTTTGGAGGAAGGAAGCTTGTAGACTTATCTTGCCAAGAAGAGCTAAAGTATTTATACTTTAGTTGGTGCCATTCATCAACTCTAAGGGGTTGATAGGTAAATCACTTGAACACCCTATGTATGTATTATGGTGTTTGAATGTAAATATTGCACAAATAAGGGGTGGCCGAAATTTTGCTCTAAAAATTTAAAATTTTTGCTTCCGTTGCGTTTCCGGCCACCGTAACCGGTCCGCTTTCACCAGCCCTATCGAATCCCTGACCCGATCGCTCGAAGCTTGACAGTCCAAGTTGATTTCGAGTTCTTGACAGTTCTTGATCTTCTTGCTATATTTGTGGGGCGTGTGTGCGTCTTAGGTTAGAAGATTTATCGCCTAGTTTTCCCTAGACATCATGGCAGCCCTCACACACAATAAAAACGTGAATCCATGCATCAACAACTTGGTAATTCTCGGTAATTTGAAGCATGCACAAGAGGGGTCCCTTTTTTTTCTTTTTCGAAAATTGCTAACAGTTCATGCATCAATTAAATAAACATTACTATGGTATCATGGATGAGAAAAGGGAGATTAGAGGGTGCCTTTGCGTTATATACGCTCGAATAACCGACGACGACGAAGAACGGAGGAACGAAGAGGCTAGACTCCACGTGAAAGCTCCCAACTCACGCTGCTGTCGATTTTTCTTTCCAAAATAAAGTGCCGTGTGTGTGGTGAAGGAGTGCAGCCGTGAATTGAAAAAGGGAGAGGAGAGGGGAGTTTTAAAAGTTTGAAAGTGTGTGGCCGATAGAATAAATCTAGATTTGTGGCAATAATATACTTTAAATACTTATCTAATCTTCTAAATAGGCTTAGGCCTATTAAGCCATAAATTAAAGCCCATTTAAATTAACTAGATTTTAAATAAAATTAAAACAAAGTTTTCTTTTAAATAAAAATGTGAATTTACTAGCCGGATTGCTAAAAAGCTCGATTTTTTTGTTGAAAAACCAACACTGATAAAATTTACGTCCCGGCGTATAAAATCATCTCGAAACCTCTTATTTTCGAAAATAAGAAAAAGCATCACCCATTTTTAAAATAATTAAAAATAATCATTTAATAAAAATCTTTTACATTTTTAGCCCTCGGTCCCCGTTCCTCGATCGTCGCTTGAATATTCCTAAAATTTTACATTTTATGCATGATGACAATAAAATCATATTTAGCAAATAAACATGTATGTCACATAATTAATTAGCAATTAAAATAAATTAATTACCCATTTTTCATAATTTCCTAGATTCGCATGCAGTTGGATTACGTCGTCTAATTTTTGGACCTTACAATTCCTCCCCCCTTAAATAAAATTTCGTCCTCGAAATTAGAACTTACCGAATAAATCTGGACAGCGACCCTTCAAGTCCCTCTCGGTTTCCCAAGTAGCTTCCTCTTCCGAGTGATTCAGCCACTTGACCTTGACCATTGGAATGACTTTGTTTCGCAATCGTCTCTCTTGTCTAGCCAGAATCTGGACAGGTCTTTCCTCATAAGTCATATTTGGAGTTAGTTGGAGAGGTTCATAATTAAGCACATGCGACGGATTCGACATGTACTTCCGCAGCATCGAAATGTGGAACACATTGTGAACCCCGGAAAGTGCGGGTGGCAGTGCCACTCTATAAGCTAGTGACCCAATCCTCTCCAAAATCTCGAACGGACCAATAAATCTCGGACTAAGCTTGCCTTTCTTGCCAAAGCGCATAACACCCTTCATGGGTGCTATTTTCACAAATACGTGGTCGCCCACTGCAAACTCTAAGTCCCTACGCCTCTTGTCCGCATAACTCTTTTGTCGGCTTTGTGCAGTCTTCATTCTATCACGAATTTTGACTACTAGCTCAGCCGTCTCTTCAATCACATCTGGACCAATATCTCTTCTTTCCCCAACCTCATCCCAATGAATAGGAGATCTACATTTTCTTCCATAGAGTGCCTCAAAAGGAGCCATCCCAATTGATGATTGGAAACTGTTATTGTAGGTGAACTCCACTAGAGGTAACTTTGGTTCCCAACTGCCTTGGAAATCAATAACACATGCTCGCAGTAGATCCTCCAAAATCTGTATAACCCTCTCTGACTGGCCATCGGTCTGAGGATGGAATGCTGTACTGAATAATAATTTGGTCCCCATCGCTGCATGCAGACTCTTCCAAAAAGATGATGTGAATCTCGGATCTCTGTCAGAAACAATGGATACAGGAATCCCATGCAGCCGAACTATCTCTCGAACATACAAGTCGGCATACTGAACCATAGTGAATGTCGTCTTAATAGGTAGAAAGTGTGCTGATTTCGTAAGACGATCAACTATCACCCAAATGGCATTAAATCCCTTAGCAGTCTTAGGCAATCCTACAACAAAGTCCATGGTGATATTTTCCCATTTCCACTCGGGAATAGGGAGTGGCTTCAATTTTCCCGCTGGTCGCTGATGCTCTGCCTTGACTTGCTGACAAGTCAAACACTCGGATACATACTTCAGAATGTCTCTCTTCATCCCGGGCCACCAATACAACAGCTGCAAATCTCTATACATCTTGGTACTGCCCGGATGAATGGAATATGGTGTGTCATGGGCTTCCCTCATAATAAGATTTCTCAAGGAATCGTCACTAGGAACCCATAGACGGTCACGATAACGGACTAAACCATCCACTACTGAATATAGATTCCGGCCCTTGGCCTCATCTCTAGCTCTCCACTTTTGCAACTGCTCATCAGCGGACTGTCCATCACGAATTTGATCCCTCAATGTCGACATGACTGATATCGTGGCGAGATTAGGGGCCTCGCCCCTGGCATATACTGCAAGCTCAAACCGCTGTATCTCGGACTGCAACGGTCTTTGGAGTGATAATTGAGCGATAACTGCTGCCTTTCTACTCAATGCATCTGCCACTACGTTAGCTTTTCCCGGATGGTAGCTAATTTCACAGTCATAGTCCTTTACCAATTCAAGCCATCTGCGCTGCCTCATATTCAACTCCTTTTGGGTGAAGAAGTATTTCAAGCTTTTATGATCGGTGAATATCTTGCACTTCTCTCCATAAAGGTAGTGTCTCCAAATTTTCAGTGCGAAGACTACTGCTGCAAGCTCAAGATCATGAGTGGGGTAGTTCTTTTCATGAATTTTCAACTGTCTTGACGCATAGGCGATAACTCGGTCATTTTGCATAAGAACTGCGCCCAAACCAAGCTTAGAAGCGTCGGTATAAAGAACATAATCCCCTTGCCCTGATGGCATAGATAGCACTGGTGCTGATATCAAGGCTTGCTTCAATTTGTCAAAACTGTCTTGGCACTCGGGTCCCCAAATAAATTTTGCATTTTTCTTTGTCAAGGCGGTCATGGGCACCGCTATAGATGAGAACCCCTGAATAAACTTGCGGTAATAACCAGCTAGTCCCAAGAAACTGCAAATCTCGGTGACGCTCTTCGGTACTGGCCACTCTCTCACTGCTTCCACTTTACTTGGGTCTACCTCCACTCCACTACTGGAAATGATGTGGCCTAAGAATGCCACTCTATCAAGCCAAAACTCGCACTTACTGAACTTTGCATAAAGCTTCCTGTCTTGCAGTACTTGCAGTGCTGTCCTCAAATGGCGACTATGCTCCTCTCTGCTCTTGGAATAGATCAATATGTCATCAATGAAGACAATAATAAACTGATCCAGATACGGCTGAAATACGCGATTCATGATATCCATGAAGATCGCTGGCGCATTGGTCAACCCGAATGGCATGACCATAAACTCATAGTGCCCATATCTTGTGCGAAATGCCGTCTTGTGAACATCAGACTCCTTAACTTTCAATTGATGGTATCCCGATCGCAGATCAATTTTAGAAAATATCGAAGCTCCTTGCAATTGGTCGAATAAATCCTCAATTCTTGGCAGTGGATACTTATTTTTGATAGTGACCCTATTGAGCTCCCGATAATCGATGCAAAGACGCATGCTACCATCTTTCTTTTTCACAAATAATACCGGAGCGCCCCATGGAGAGTAACTAGGGCGGATAAAACCCTTGTCTAGAAGTTCTTGAATTTGATCTTTCAATTCTTTCATTTCAGCGGGTGCTAGACGATAAGGTGCTTTTGATATAGGAACAGTGCCTGGCATGAGATCAATAGAGAACTCCACCTCACGATCGGGTGGAATGCCAGAAACGTCTTCGGGAAAGACGCTAGGAAAATCTCTCACAACATCAACATCCTCTAACTTCTGGCTGATACTCTCAAGTGCAGTAGTGACACAAGCTAGATAAGCTGGACATCCACGCTTAATAAGCTTCCTCGCACATAAACAAGAGATAATGTGCGGCATTTTCTTGTTTCTCGCCGCCTCGAAAACAAAAGATTTGCCACTGGGTGGCCTGATAGATATCGATCGCTGACGGAAATCAATCGAAGCTCCATTCGCTGATAGCCAATCCATCACAAGTATAATATCGAATTCGGGCATAGGAAGTGAAGAACCTAAAGGGGGGGTGAATAGGTTCTTTTAGGCCCTTTAGCGTTTTTAAAACGAGTTTGCAAAAATTGCAAGCGGAAGACTTGAGGGACAATCACAAATAAAATGAATGCGTAAAGTAAGTGCGTAAAATAAATGCGTAGTAAAGTAAATGCGTAAAGTAAAGAGGGATAGAGATGTTTATGGAAGTTCGACGAAGAATCGTCTACGTCTCCCCTTCTCGATGAGGATCGAGGTATCACTATATCGACTTGGCTTTAGGAGCTCCAAGCTAGCTTTTACAACCACGCCTCGATGCGTCTACTTGGCCTTGAGGGCTCCAAGGATAGCCACGAACTTTACAACCCACTCGAGAGTATTACTTTCACTCTTTTTCTACAACTCTTTTGATATTACAACTCTTTTAATCAACGCACACAAGAGATAGTAGAAAGCTTTGTAAGAGACAAGAGAGTGGAGTGGGATATATGAAAATGCATCCTCAAAGGCCTATTTATACTAGTCTTGGACGCCAAGGTTCGGATCTTCTGTTTATGCTTCGGAACGTCCGATGTGATTGAAATCAATTTCCGTAATTTTGGGATGACTTCGGATCGTCCGTTCTTGACTTCGTAGGGTCCGAACATGCGCTTCGGAGGGACCGATCAAACTTCGTATCTTCCGAACAGTTCTTTCAGACAGTGTGTGAACAGCTTCGGAAGGTCCGAACTCAAGTTCGTACCGTCCGAACATTCCCGCGTTTCCGGAGATTTGAAATCTTCAACACTTCGTAGCGTCCGAAATGTCCTTCGTAGCGTCCGAAATCTTACTCGATCAATCAGTCATATCAATTTGTCTCCGCATTGAAGTGATTTGATTGCTTGTGTTCGGAACGTCCGATCACGTCTTCGGAACGTCCGAACGCTCTCCTCGCAGCTTCCGAACAGCTTCTATTTTGCTTCTGAATTGCACAATTTCGGACCGTCCGAACCGAATGTCGGATCTTCCGAACGTAACCTGTTCTTAATTTCCTGCATGCCTCAATATAAAACATTAGTACATTTTTAATCCAAGTTTTGGTATCATCAAAACAAAAACTTTGGGATATGTTACAGCATTAAAAACATTAATCTCATCCTCGAGATTTGTATGCGTTTAAGGCGTAACAATCTCCCCCTTTTTGATGATCACAAAACTTGGTTAAAAAATGAGATAACAATAATCAACATAATCGAAATGGTTATTAAATAACTCCCCCTTAATCAAATAACAAGTCTAAGAGGTTGAATTAAGGCGAATTTATTTAATAACCAATTAACAGCAATTTTAACCAAATAAATTCTCCCCCTTTTTGTGATAAGCAAAAAGACATAAGCATAAAGAGAGACAAATAAACAGGTAAAATATCCACTAATAAATGCAAGTCTTTTATACAATGATGCATAAAGATAAAATAAACAAAAATAACAAAAACATAATCTAAGAATCCGCATCCCGCGACTCTCTATGGCTCGGTTCGGACGATCCGAACACGTTCGGTGGATTCCGAAGTAGCCAAGATGAGGAACACCTAAATTTTAAAATATTTAGCACATAAATGAATGTTGAGCCATAATTATGGATAAATACAATTAATTTGTATTATCCGACATTATAATGCTCACATTAATAATACTCCCCCTCAATTTAACAAATATGTACGAGAGTATTCGACTAGTGTTTACAACTCAATCATGCCAAGTTCACCACGCAAACGAATAAAAGTAGATTCATCTAGTGGTTTTGTAAAAATATCAGCAATTTGATTCTTGGTGTCAACATAGTGAAGTTCAACATCATTTTGCTCAATGTGATCACGAATGAAATGATGTCGAATGTCAATATGTTTAGTACGAGAATGTTGAACTGGATTCTTTGTTAGACATATGGTGCTTGTATTATCACAAAAGATTGGAATTTTTGAAAAAGTAACACCATAGTCGAGTAATTGATACTTCATCCAAAGAATTTGTGCACAACAACTACCGGCAGCCATATACTCGGCCTCGGTCGTTGAAAGTGCAACACAGTTTTGCTTTTTAGAAAACCATGACACCAAGCAATTTCCCAAAAAGAAACAAGTACCACTAGTGCTCTTTCTATCCACCTTATATCCTCCAAAGTCGGCATCACAGTAAGCTTTTAAATCGAAAAATGAGTTCTTAGAATACCATAATCCGAGATTTGGAGTATTTGAAAGATATTTGAAAATGCGTTTTAAGGCGAATAAGTGTGATTCCTTTGGACATGATTGAAATCGTGCACACAAGCAAACACTAAACATAATGTCAGGTCTACTAGCAGTCGCATAGAGTAGGGAGCCAATCATGCTACGAAATAACTTTTGGTCAACAGGTTTACCTCCCTCATCTTTGTCGAGTCTGACTGTCGTGCTCATAGGTGTGGATGAGGCTTTGGAAGACTCCATCCCAAACTTTTTTAGCATCTCCTTGATGTACTTTCCTTGGTTGACAAAGAAACCATCCTTGCATTGCTTGATTTGGAGACCAAGGAAGTAGTTGAGTTCGCCCATCATGCTCATCTCAAAGTGATCCTGCATAAGCTTAGAAAAATCTCTACACAAGTGTTCATTAGTAGCACCAAAAATAATATCATCTACATATATTTGTACTATCAGCAAATCATTATTTTTAGTCAAGGTAAATAAGGTAATATCAACTTTACCCCTACAAAAACCATTAGACAGCAAAAAAATAGATAATTTCTCATACCAAGCTCTAGGAGCTTGCTTCAAACCATACAAAGCCTTATCAAGTTTATACACATAATCAGATAAGTGCACATCTTCAAAACCAATAGGTTGCTCAACATACACTTCTTCTTTCAAATCACCATTAAGAAAAGCACTTTTAACATCCATTTGAAACAATTTAAAGTCTCTAGAGCAAGCAAAAGCAAGTAGCATGCGAATGGATTCTAGTCTAGCAACAGGGGCATAAGTCTCATCATAATCAATTCCCTCTTCTTGACTATATCCTTTAGCTACTAGCCTAGCTTTATTTCTAGTGATTGTACCATGCTCATCTAACTTGTTCCTAAATACCCATTTAGTTCCTATGACAGGTCTATCAGTGGGTCTAGGTACAAGATTCCAAACTTTATTCCTTCTAAATTCATTTAGTTCATCTTGCATAGCAATAATCCAAGAATCATCAAGTAAAGCTTCTTCTATGTTCTTAGGCTCTATGTGAGAAAGAAAAGCAAGATAATTGCACATATTAGAAGAGCGAGTAGATACTCCCTTCGATGGGCTACCAATGATGAGGTCCATGGGATGATCCTTGTGTGTAGTCCACTCCTTCGGAAGAGGTGCGTCCTCTTGATCTTTAGGAACATTATCTAGGCTTGTGGACTCCAACTTTTCGCCAAGGATATCTATATCATCATCATCAGAAACAACAGGTCTAGGCAAGCAAGGGTTAGTTTCATCAAATATGACATGAATAGATTCTTCAACTAGTAAAGTACGTTTATTAAAGACTCTATATGCTTTGCTAGAAGTAGAGTAACCAAGAAAGATACCTTTGTCCGATTTAGCATCGAACTTACCCAGGTTGTCCTTACCATTGTTGTGGATGAAGCATTTTGATCCAAAAGCGCGGAAGTAAGAAATGTTAGGCTTTCTCCCTCTCCATAGTTCGTATGGAGTTTTCTTGAGAATTGGCCTTATTGATACGCGATTGATGATGTAACAAGCAGAACTCATTGCTTCAGCCCAAAAATATTTTGGTAGAGAATGCTCACATAGCATGGTCCTTGCAATCTCTACTAGGGTCCTATTCTTCCTCTCAACGACACCGTTTTGTTGAGGAGTTCTAGGACAAGAAAAGTTGTGACCAATGCCTTTGCTTTGACAAAAAATTGAAAAATTTTCATTTTGAAATTCCGTTCCGTGGTCACTACGGATTTGTTTGATCAAAAGATTTTTCTCATTTTCAACCTTTTTGACAAAAATTTTGAAATGATCAAAGGCATCATTTTTGTGGGCTAAAAACAATGTCCAAGTAAAACGTGAAAAATCATCTACAATGACAAAAGCATAAGATTTTCCTCCTAGACTAGTTGTCCTCGAGGGACCACATAAATCTAGGTGAAGTAATTCAAGGGGCATAGAAGTGGATGAAAGCGGACCGGTTACGGTGGCCGGAAAACGCAACGGAAGCAAAAAATCGAAATTTTGAGGGAATAATTTCGGCCACCCCTAGGACTTGTGCAATATTTACAAAAACAAAAACACCATACATAGGATGTTTAGAATGTTTTACCTATCAATCTTTAAAGGATTGATTGTGGCTCCAACTTTGTTATCAAATAACAAAGCTCTTGAATGGAAGAAACTATCTACAAGCCTCCAAGCCTCCTTCTTTCCTTCAAAATCAAGCCCACCACTAACTAGCTAGAACCCCTCATAATTTGCACTAGGAAATTAAGAGGATTTTTCATAGAGAATAATTTTGTTTCTCCAACATTTGAAGAACAAAACAAGAAAAATATGGAGAGAATATGGTGGAGAATTTCGGCCATCTCTATGCTAGAATGAGGGAGGATGAGTTGTCTTGGGGTTGCAAAAAGTTGATCCAAAAAAGTTGCATGCCAACCATTATTTTAATAAAAAGTAATCTCCAACCCTTCACCTCCCATGCATGCATATAATATAGTTTTTAATCAAATTAAAAACTTTGGACTAAATTTAATTATCTCAAACATATTTGAGACAAATTAAATATTACTTGAATTTACTCAAGTCCCACTAGTTTAAATAATTATTTTAATTGAGCTCTACAAGACTCAATATTATTTAATTAATCCAACACTTGAATTAATTTAATTATTTGGACTCTACTAGGTCCACTAGTGTCTAATTAATTCAACACTTGAATTAATTTAATTTAGTCCATAATAATGTTTATGAAAATCACAATTTTCAAATACATTATTCACTTGGCCAAATTTTAATTTTAGGAACACTTCCATAAATCAAAATTTACATTTCTCTCATAGAAGTCATACTTCTATTTTTCCTTACACTTATAAACTCATTTATAAGTCGTTCAACACATTGAACTATTTTCTCCTTTATAGAAGTCATACTTCTAATTTTCTTTACGCTTATAAACTCCTTTATAAGCCGTTCAACACATTGAACTATTTTACTTCTCAACGGGATCTAGAAAGCTAGCACTTGTGTGGCCCTCAATGGTTCATTGATACAACTAGCCGTGGGTTCACATCTCCATGTGATTCGGACTAAACATGTCCTTATTCGAGCATACCCCAATTGCTCCATTCTTACTTATCAACTCCTTGATAGTAAGAACGTCAGAACTCAAGTCTGATAGTACCCAACCAATCACGTTAAACGCCTAGCAGCATCGCTTACGTGATTCCCTAGGTATCACATGATAGTGCCTGCAAGAACCATTCAATTATGGTTAGCGTACAGTACGGTCCCTTCAACTCATATATCCCGATCGATTCGACAACCATTGGTATATCGAGAGTTGTCAATGAATCGATACTATGTGTCATGTCGTAGTTGCATCGATGGTGTAATCTATGAAACACCTTTCATAATTACAACCATACTCTGGCCAGAGATTTCGATCTACATACACATGATAACACATAGGATATCCATACCCGAAGGTAAGCGGTGAATCCCCGACTACAATGCATCGACTCCTATGTGTTTCGACAGAACACCCAACCTTGCCACCTGATGACCCCATGAGAGTCGGTAAACAAGTCAAAGTGTAATTCTAGCACATAGAGTCTCAATGTTGTCCCGGGTCATAAGGACTAATTCTGTACAACCATAAACCAGGACTTTTCCACTCGATAAGTGAGAACCACTTGGAAAGTCCTTTTATGGAGGGTTGTTCAGTGCACTCTACAAGGAGCACCTATCTGCATGTTCGGACATCACAATGTCCCCTACCAATGAAACATGGTACTCACATCGCAGATACTAGTCTCTAACTCGAGCGGCCTATATCCTTCTTAGTGGCGGCTGAATCGACTAGGAACCGTTTAGAATATACAGTATTACAAATATGAGTTTCATGATACTCATCATATGAGCATCTCATATTCTTTCTACTATTCGTATATTCAAGGGCTTTATCTATGCAGCTAGCATGGGTATACAGATAAAGATTTGCCAAAATAATAATTTCAAATATTATTAAAATAAAGACTGCTTATACATAGAGTTTCATTGTGAACACTCGGCCAACACTTGGCTCGACGGGCACCTACTCTAACAGTGGATACAAAATTTTTATTTTTAAAAGATTCCTTTGTGTGTTTACCAAGTTGACAAGCATCACAAAAAGAATCTAATTTTAAATTCAGCTTTGGCATTCCGGAAACTAGGTCAAGTTTTAAAAGTTTTTCTATGGTGCTCATCCCAACATGACCAAGTCGTCTATGCCAAAGAATGTTGTCATCAACATTTAATGTTACAAGGCTTTTTATTTTTGAAAAAGATGAAATCTTTAAATCGACCTTGTAAACATTTTCACTTCTATAACCTTTGAAACTAATGGTTTTGTCAGTTGTGAGTGATACAGTGCAATCGTGTGGTGTGAATTTGACTTCATAACCCCTATCGCACAATTGACTAATGCTTAGGAGGTTATGTTTAAGCCCTTTCACAAGAAGTACATCATCAATAATAGTAGAGTTAGATATACCTATTGAGCCGATGCCTTCTATGATCCCTTTGCTGTTGTCTCCGAAGGTCACCGATCCTTTTTCTTTTGGTCGAATGGATTGTAGCAGCTTCTTTTCTCCCGTCATGTGTCGAGAGCATCCACTGTCAAGATACCAAGTGCTCGATGACTTGTCTCCCCTTTGTCCCTACAAGGTTGAGATACAGTTTGATAGTTGGTACCCGTTTCTTTGGGTCCTTTGGGGTTAGTAGTAGTTGGGGATTTGGGGATCCATTTCCAATAACTATTCTTGTTGTGTTGGTGTCTAAGTTTCTTGCATTTAGGTCTTATGTGGCCTATCTTACAACAGTAAGTACATGTTGGTGGTGTTCTTGGTTTTGCCTTTGCGATAAGACTAGCGAAGTTGACTGATTTCTTTTCATATCCTAGACCTCCTTTGTCGAAGTTACACCTTTGCATGCTCAAGAGGTTTTCTAGTTTACCGCTACTCACATTGAACTTGTTGAAGGCTTTCTCTAAGTCTCTTAGGTTTGTCTTGAGCTTAGTGTTGTCATGCATCCTAGCTTCTAGTTCAGTTTTAAGTTGCTTATTCTCATTTCTAAGTGACTTAGCCTTATTGTACATACTAGTGTAAGCGGAGAGTAATTCATCGTAAGAGGGTACCTCGTCGTCATCCGAGTCGGTCAGATGATCTTCCTTCGCCATGAAGCATAGGGTAGACTCCTCTTCGTTGTCGCTGTCGCTCCACGTGGCTAGAAGGGCCTTTTTCTTGTCTTTGCCGGCCTTCTTCTTGGAGGGACACTCGTTTGCATAGTGACCCTTTTGTTGACAGTTGTAGCAGGTCACTTCCTTCTCAAACTTTTTGTCTTTCTTGTTGAAGTTGGAACTCCGCATGAATCTTTTGAACTTTCTAGTGAGGAGTGCCATTTCTTCATCGTCGCTATCTTCAAGTTGACTGGTCAAGGCGATCCCTTTCGCCTTTACTTTGTCGTCATCTTTCTTTGTCTCCTTCCGGGTAGATACTTCAAGTTCATGGGTCTTTAGGGTCCCATGAAGTTGATCAAGGTCGTAGGATGCCGCATCTCCCTTGTTGGATTCAATGATAGCCGTGCGCTTTGCATCCCATTCCGCCGGTAATGCTCGAAGGGCTCTCCTCCACACTTGTTTAGTTGGGTAGTTCTCACCAAGTTGGGCAAGCTCATTGATGATTTGGGTGAGCCGCCGGAACATGGTGTCGATATCCTCCTTGGGTTCCATCTCAAAGGTCTCGTACTTGAGTTGGAGAAGGTCTATCTTCGTTTCTTTGACTTGATTGGTTCCCTCGTGGCAAATCTCCAATTTGTCCCAAATCTCTTTGGCGGAGGTGCAAGCCGAGATTCGGTTGTATTCATTCATATCTAGAGAACAATGAAGAATATTCATAGCTTTAGCATTTTGAGAGATAAGTTTCATATCGTCCTTGGTGAAGTCATCCATTCCCTTAGGAATTTCCTTATTATCCACCGTTTTCATGGGGATATAGGGACCTTTCACCGTTATTTTCCAAAGGTCGTAATCGACGGATTGGATGTATAGAGATATTCTATTTTTCCAATATCCGTAATTTGTACCATTGAAAAGAGGGGGACGATTTGTGGATTGTCCTTGGGCATACTCGCTTGCTAGATTGGCCATTTTAAAAGATTTTGAAAAACCTTGCTCTGATACCACTTGAAGAACCTAAAGGGGGGGTGAATAGGTTCTTTTAGGCCCTTTAGCGTTTTTAAAACGAGTTTGCAAAAATTGCAAGCGGAAGACTTGAGGGACAATCACAAATAAAATGAATGCGTAAAGTAAGTGCGTAAAATAAATGCGTAGTAAAGTAAATGCGTAAAGTAAAGAGGGATAGAGATGTTTATGGAAGTTCGACGAAGAATCGTCTACGTCTCCCCTTCTCGATGAGGATCGAGGTATCACTATATCGACTTGGCTTTAGGAGCTCCAAGCTAGCTTTTACAACCACGCCTCGATGCGTCTACTTGGCCTTGAGGGCTCCAAGGATAGCCACGAACTTTACAACCCACTCGAGAGTATTACTTTCACTCTTTTTCTACAACTCTTTTGATATTACAACTCTTTTAATCAACGCACACAAGAGATAGTAGAAAGCTTTGTAAGAGACAAGAGAGTGGAGTGGGATATATGAAAATGCATCCTCAAAGGCCTATTTATACTAGTCTTGGACGCCAAGGTTCGGATCTTCTGTTTATGCTTCGGAACGTCCGATGTGATTGAAATCAATTTCCGTAATTTTGGGATGACTTCGGATCGTCCGTTCTTGACTTCGTAGGGTCCGAACATGCGCTTCGGAGGGACCGATCAAACTTCGTATCTTCCGAACAGTTCTTTCAGACAGTGTGTGAACAGCTTCGGAAGGTCCGAACTCAAGTTCGTACCGTCCGAACATTCCCGCGTTTCCGGAGATTTGAAATCTTCAACACTTCGTAGCGTCCGAAATGTCCTTCGTAGCGTCCGAAATCTTACTCGATCAATCAGTCATATCAATTTGTCTCCGCATTGAAGTGATTTGATTGCTTGTGTTCGGAACGTCCGATCACGTCTTCGGAACGTCCGAACGCTCTCCTCGCAGCTTCCGAACAGCTTCTATTTTGCTTCTGAATTGCACAATTTCGGACCGTCCGAACCGAATGTCGGATCTTCCGAACGTAACCTGTTCTTAATTTCCTGCATGCCTCAATATAAAACATTAGTACATTTTTAATCCAAGTTTTGGTATCATCAAAACAAAAACTTTGGGATATGTTACAGCATTAAAAACATTAATCTCATCCTCGAGATTTGTATGCGTTTAAGGCGTAACAGGAAGCACAATAAGATCTGCCCGAACGACATCTTTGAATAAACGAAGCTCCAGATTCTTAACAATCTTAGATGTGAGCATTTGATCACCGGAAGGAATCGAAACTTTGAAACCCAAACCCATTTCTTGAGGAGTAATATTCAGTCTTTTGGTGAAGGTTTCTGATATGAAGGAATGTGTAGCTCCCGAATCTAGCAAAGCATAGGTAGCTACACCTAGAATGATAATCCTCCCTGCGGTGAAAACGTCTTTTAAATCTTTTCGTGTTGAAACTTAAGGATTTACTATCATTAATTCCCAAGGTTGGACGAAGATTTCGTGTTGATCTTAAACATTTCTAGGAAGATTTGCACACTAGTCCCTTAACTTTTTGAAATTTGGAAATTTGACCCATAATTTTCGAATTATAGCAATTAAGCCTTTATATTATTCGAAGTTCTGATTTAGTCCTTGATGTTCGAGAATTGCATTTTGATCTTTAAGAATTCAGAAATTTGCAATTAGATCCATTAATTTCGAATATTTGCATTCAAGTCCCTTAAATTTTTGGAAATTGCATATTGGCCCCCCAATAATTCGAAACCCCCTTATTATGATTTCCTTTAATTTTGGCCCTAAAACTTTTTATTTGAGATCGTAACATCCTTCGCATAAAATAAGGCACAAAATTTAAATCATTCCTTATGGCTTCTAGAATCATAACTTGAATTCAACTAAGTAGAACATGCAACCTAATTTTTTCTAGGTTAAGTCTTGTTCTCGATTCAATTCTAATAACCAATTCAACATTTCATGCAGTAGTAAGCAATATAAAAATGTTAAATGACTAGGTTACCCGTGATGAGCGTAGTGTCTGCCTCTTCCTCAGCTTCTTCGGCGTTCATCACATAAACTCTTCCAGCCGTAGGTGCCTTCTTCTTCGGGCAATCGGAAGCCTTGTGCCCTTCTTCCTTACAGATGAAGCATTTATAAGATCCCCACATGCACTTGCCAAAATGAAAACGGTTGCACTCCTTGCAAGGTTGCTTATCAGCAGGCTTTGGCGCTGCAGGTGGTGGCTTTAGCGGTGTTGGTTTCTTGACTTGACCTTGGGGCTTTTGAGGCCCTTGAGGTCTAGGAGGTCCCGTAAATGGCTTCTTGGTAGGCTGATTATTATTCTGATTTTGTTGCCTCTTCCAGTGTAGCTCAAAGTCAATATCCCTCAAGGACTGCTCAGCCCGATATGCATAAGTAACTGCCATAGCATAATTCCCCGGATTCATCATCATAACTTTATCCCGGACAGTAGGCCGTAGGCCATCCATGAAATGCCTAAGCTTTTCCTCCGCATCCCCCGCAATGAGGGGCACAAAGTGGCAACCCCTATCGAACTTCTTCACAAAGTCAGCAACAGGTACGTCTCCCTGACGGAGAGTCATGAATTGAAAGCGGACCGGTTACGGTGGCCGGAAACGCAACGGAAGCAAAAATTTTAAGTTTTTAGAGCAAAATTTCAGCCACCCCTTATTTGTGCAATATTTACATTCAAACACCATAATACATACATAGGGTGTTAGAAGTGATTTACCTATCAACTTCAAGAAGTTGATGATGGCTCCAACTTAGTTGCAAGCAACTAAGCTCTTCTTGGCAAGATAAATCTACAAGCTTCCCTTCTTGCTCCTAAATCAAGCCCACCACTAGCAAGGCAAATCCCCTCAAGTTTTGCACTAGAAAAACTTAAGGATTTTTCAAAGAGAAGATTTTATTCTCCAAAAATGAAGAACAAAAGATGAGAAAAATTGAGAGAAAAACCTCCTAATTTTCGGCCAAGTGAGAGGGTAGAATGAGGAGAGAAGTTTGTCTAGGTTGTGAGAAAAGCAAGTCTCAAAAGCAACAAAAAGTTGCATGCCTAGTCTCCAACCCTTCACCTCCCCAAAGCATGCAAACCCTAGAATGACATGTATATAATATGGTTTTTAATCACATTAAAAACCATGGACTAAATTTTAATTATCTCAAACACATTTGAGATAAATTAAATATTACTTGAATTTACTCAAGTCCCACTAGTTTAAATAATTATTTTAATTGAGCTCTACAAGACTCAATATTATTTAATTAATTCAACACTTGAATTAATTTAATTATTTTAGACTCTACTAGGTCCACTAGTGTTTAATTAATTCAACATTTGAATTAATTTAATTTAGTCCCCAATAATGTTTATGAAAATCACAATTTTCAACTACATTATTTACTTGGCCAAATTTTAATCTTAGGAACACTTCCATAAATTAAAATTTATATTTCTCTCTTAGAAGTCATACTTCTATTTTTCTTAACGCTTATAAACACATTTATAAGCCGTTCAACACATTGAACTATTTTACTTCTCATCGGGATTTACAAAGCTAATACTTGTGTGGCCCTCAATGGTTCATTGATACAACTAGCCGTGGGTTCACATCTCCATGTGATTCGGACTAAACATGTCCTTATACGAGCATACCCCAATTGCTCCATTCTTACTTATCAACTCCTTGATAGTAAAGCGTCAGAACTCAAGTCTGATAGCACCCAACCAATCACGTTAAACGCCTAGCAGCATCGCTTACGTGATTCCCTAGGTATCACATGATAGTGCCTGCAAGAACCATTCAATTATGGTTAGCGTACAGTACGGTCCCTTCAACTCATATATCCCGACCGACTCGACAACTATTGGTCTATCGAGAGTTGCCAATGAATCGATACTATGTGTCATGTTGTGGTTGCATCGATGGTGTAATCTATGAAACCCCTTTCATAATTACCACCATACTCTGATCAGAGATTTCAACCCACACATACATGAAAAACACATAGGATATCCATACCCGTAGGTAAGCGGTGAATCCCCGGCTACAATGCATCGACTCCTATATGTTTCGCCGTAACACCCAACCTTGCCACCTGATGACCCCATAAGAGTCGGTAAACAAGTCAAAGTGAAACGCTAGCATATAGAGTCTCAATGTTGTCTCGGGTCATAAGGACTAATGGTGTACAACCATAAACTAGGACTTTTCCACTCGATAAGTGAGAACCACTTGGAAAGTCCTTTATAGAGGGTTGTTCAGTGCACTCTACCAGGAGCACCTATCTGCATGCTCGGACATCACAATGTCCCCTACCAATGAAACATGGTACTCACATCGCAGATACTAGTCTCTAACTCGAGCGGCCTTTATCCTTCTTAGTGGCGGCTGAATCGACTAGGAACGGTTTAGAATATACAGTATTCCAAATATGAGTTTCATGATACTCATCATATGAGCATCTCATATTCTTTCTACTATTTGTATATTCAAGGACTTTATCTATGCAACAAGCATGGGTATAAAGATAAAGATGCGCCAAATTAATAAATTGAAATATTATTAAAATAAAGATCGTTTATACAAAGAGTTTCATTGTGAACAGTCGGCCAACACTTGGCTCGACGTGCACCTACTCTAACAATCTCCCACTTGCACTAGAGCCAACTACCTATATGCTTTAGACCCATTGATTCGCGATGCTTCTCGAACGATGGTCCTGGTAAAGGCTTAGTTAGTGGATCAGCAACATTATCTGCGGAGCCGACTTTGTCAATCACGACATCTCCTCTTTCCACGATCTCTCTGAGGATGTGGTACTTTCTCAATACGTGTTTGGACTTCTGATGAGACCTTGGCTCCTTCGCCGGAGCTATGGCTCCCGTGTTGTCGCACATCACCGGGATAGGAGCAACTCCATTTGGAATGACGCCCAACTCTTGGACGAAATTCCTAATCCAAACAGCCTCCTTTGCTGCAGCCGATGCAGCAATGTATTCTGCCTCAGTGGTGGAATCCGCAGTACTGTCTTGCTTGGAACTCTTCCAAGAGACAGCACCACCATTGAGCATGAATATGAATCCGGAGGTTGACTTCGAGTCATCAACATCGCTTTGGAAGCTAGAGTCGGTATAGCCTTCCAATTTTAGTTCTCCACCCCCATAGACCAAAAACAACTTATTGGTCCTTCTCAAATACTTGAGGATGTCTTTCACAGCTTTCCAGTGTGGAAGACCAGGGTTGGATTGATATCTACTCACTACACTTAGTGCAAATGCCACGTCAGGACGTGTAGATATCAACCCATACATGATACTACCAATAGCCGAAGCATACGGAATTCGTGTCATCGCCGCTATCTCTGCATCAGTCTTGGGAGACATAGACTTGGATAGGGACACGCCATGACACATTCGTAGATGTCCTCTCTTGGACTCATCCATCGAGAACCGCTTCACGATGGTATCAATGTATGTGGACTGGGTGAGACCAAGCAATCTTCTTGATCTATCTCTATAGATCTGTATTCCCAATACAAAAGATGCTTCACCCAAGTCCTGCATTGAGAACTTACTTGCTAACCATATCTTTGTTGATTGCAACATTCCTACATTATTCCCAATGAGTAGAATGTCATCAACATAAAGAACAAGGAATGTCACAGCACTCCCACTGACCTTCTTATACACACAGGGTTCCTCAGGATTCTTAGTAAAACCAAACTCTTTGATTGTACTATCGAATCTGAGGTTCCAGCTCCTCGATGCCTGCTTAAGACCATAAATAGATCTTTGAAGTTTGCATACCATATGCTCACTTCCGATGGATGTGAACCCTTCAGGTTGAGACATGTAAATTTCTTCCTTAATATCCCCATTAAGGAAGGCTGTCTTCACATCCATCTGCCATATCTCATAGTCATACCATGCAGCTATGGCTAGCAATATCCTAATGGACTTGAACATCGCAACTGGAGAAAAGGTTTCCTCATAGTCAACACCTTGTCTTTGAGTATACCCTTTTGCTACCAATCGCGCCTTGAAGGTCAATACCTTCCCATCCGCCCCAAGTTTCCTCTTGTAAATCCATTTACACCCTATGGGAACAGTTCCCTCAAGTGGATCCACAAGATTCCACACTTGGTTCGAATGCATGGAATTCATCTCAGATTCCATTGCTTCAAGCCACTTGGATGAATCAGCATCCGATAACGCTTCTTTGAAGGTCCTTGGATCACATCCAAGATTAGGCTCATCATGGCCCTCTTCAAGAAGTAGACCATACCTCATAGGTGGTCTCGAGACTCTCTCGTATCTTCTAGGAGCTTGTATCTCCTCTCTTGGCTCTTCGGGTGTGGGTTCTTCAATTGTGGGTGTGTCTCGAATCTCTTCGAGTTCTATCATCTCCCTTTTCTATCCAATAGAAGTTCCCTTTCCAAAAAGGTCACATTCCTAGAAACAAACACTTTTGTTTCTTGGGGATGATAGAAGTAGTATCCAATCGAATTCATTGGATATCCCACAAAGTAGCATAAAATGGATCAACAATCCAATTTATCTCCCACTACCTGCTTCATAAGCAGGGCACCCCATATTCTAAGATAAGAATACTTAGGAGGCTTACCCATCCATATCTCATATGGTGTATGCCTTTGAATGGACATTTAGTAGAATATCTTTTAATTTTAAGTTATAGAGATTGTTTTCAAGTTTTCAAGTACCAATCAAACATTCATTCATGTAAATGTTGCAAACACCTTTGCAAAATAAACAAGAATATCCATTTTTATCACCATAGAAATGGAAACAATGTTTTTACAAAATTAGGTACAAACAAAACATCTCATAAAATTAACTTAAACTTTTGTTCAATAATAAGTAAACATATTCAATAGCCTTGGCAGCAACTCTTGCTCCATTGCCCATCCTCTAGAAGGTCACACCTTCCTTAAGCATTCTACTTCTTCCCATCACCTGTAACCCATTACAGAGATGTGAATCTCAACCGGTATCTAATACCCAAGAAGTAGAGTTAATTGAAATGTTTACTTAAATTCAGAACATACCGTTTCCAGAACACTTCTGGGCCAGATATTCCTTGCAATTTCGCCTCCAATGTCCAGGCATCTTGCAGTGATGACAAACATCACTAGTCTTGTCAGCCCTAACTGGTGTGGCTGCCACAACGGGATTCGGAGATTGCCTCAACAAGGGCACGTTCTTCTTGGGACGTTGGAAAGAACGCTTCTTTCCATTCCCATGTGGATCAATCTTCGTACCAGATGAAGAACCCACATAAAGAACCAATTTCTCTTTCTTGATGGTGGATTCGAACGTAACAAGCATATTCACCAACTCCTCAAGGGTCGGTTCAATCTTGTTCATGTTGAAGTTCACCACAAAAGGATCAAATGAGCTAGGCAGCGATAAGAGCAACACATCAGTGGTCAACTCCGAAGGCAACACCAAATCCATGCCTACGAGCTTGTCCACGAGCCCAATCAACTTTAGGCCATGCTCATGGACCGAAGTCCCATCTCGCATGCGTAAAGTGATGAGCTCCTTTACTGTGGCATGCCTCAAAGGCCGAGTCTGCTCTCCGAAGAGCTCCTTGAGGTGCATATGAATGTCAGCAGCATTCTTTGCATCCTCGAATCGCCTTTGCAGCTCATCGTTCATCGAAGCTTGCATGTAACACTTGGCCTTCAAGTCATGGTCGCACCAATCCTTGTAGGTCTGCAGTTCCTCGGGACTGCAGTCAGTCGGAGCCTCATCAGGGGGCGACTCAGTCAGTGTGTATGCGATTCTCTCCGAATTTAGGACGATCTTTAAATTTCTTAGCCAAGTGATATAGTTTGGTCCGGTTAGAATGTGTTTTTCGAGAATTACGGAAAACGGGTTGCGAATTGATGACATTGTCAAAGATTTGTACTGAAAAGTAAAACAGATAAATGTTAATGACTATTTTAAAATATTTAATAAGATATAAAGTTTGGACTTTTACTTTATAAATATTTGCTCCCACTGTTTTGACATCTTTCACTACCCTCTAGTGAAAGCGGGAAACTCCTTTCCTCAGTAGGTACGTAAGGTCCAATTAGCGAATTATGATCCCGAATAATATCAGCCAATCACAATTCCTAAAAGGTAGTTTCCAATTGCATCACAATGCAACCCTCTACGTAAACTTTTGTCTCACGTTTGATTAGGACCCAATAATATGACGTCGTTCATCTTCACGTGTCAAGCCTTACCCATCGATGTTGAACCTTAATGGACGGTCGCCATGAGTTCCCCCAATAATATGAGCCGAAATCATGGGAGTTCCACGTAGTTCACATCACCATGTCAATGGATGTCACAGCTTTCCGGCACCCAAGGCCCCCTCAATAATATGAGCCGAGCCCCGAGTACGGGTAGCGTTCATCATGCATCCATTGTCGATGGAAGACAAGGAAATTATAAACAAATTTATAATTCCCCTTTTCGGACTTGATATTAATTTTGAATCTTATCCAAAATGAGGGTTTTTTAATTTTGAAAGGTCTCATCATTAATTTTATTTAAAAGCTCGCCATGTTTGATCGTATGTTTGCCGGATTCATGCAACTTTGTTATTATAATAATAATAACGCACATACTCATTATTTATAACATATCATGCATATATTATAAATAGAAAACAATACAAGGATGATCAATCGCCCCAAGTACTAATGGCCCGTGTGAGCTAAACACGGGCCTAGGTCCAATCCTAGGGTAAATGCACGGGATGCAAATGCAACTACATTATTACATTAGCATCCAATATTACATGTCTTCGATCTTCATAATCACCAAGGCCACCATCTTCCAATCTTGATCTTCCACTATTCTAATATTTACAATTAAACATCCATGGCACATAGGGATACATCTCATGGGGGGTGGGAACGGGCCATAAATCAAGCCCACTTTAAATTGATAATTATTACAATCATACAACACAAATATCCTAGCATACACCTAGCAAATTGGGCTTGGGCTTTTGATCATCCTTCATGCATAATATCACATATCATACACCATCAATTAATTATCACAATAATTAATTGATCCAATATTATATATCTTGATCCAATCACTAACCGCCACAATTATAAATTAAATCAACAAAGTATACAAACACCTTTGTCTACTTTCAAATTAATTTATTTATAATCGAATTTCTTGTAAATCACAATTTACTATAAATAATTAAAGTCCTACCTCAATTATTTATTTTATGAGAAAATATGTGCAACAATTGTAAATTTAAACTTAAGGGCCCAAAAAAACATTTTTCACCAAAAATATTTTGGCCCATTTAAATTTCACAAATTATGTTGTCCATCCAATGGCCCAACATCTCAAGGCCCATGACACTAAGATTAACCAAAACACTTTTGGAAACCCTAGTCGTCATCGCCGTCGCCGGAGCTCCGTCGCCGGATTCCGGCAACAAAAAAAAAAATTTTTTTTTATTTAAAAACTGGAAGTTTCGGGCAGCCCCTTGGGCTGCCCCTCGGCTGCCCGAAATTTTCGGGCAGCCCCTCGGGCAGCCCCGAAATTTTTTTTTTTTTTTTTTGTTGTTTCAAAATTTCGGTCCTTGCATATTCTATGCACAAAAATTTCAAGCGGTTAGAAATCGATCTCAACACAATATTATGCAAATATCACACAAAAAACGTAACCTAAGCTCGGATACCACTTGAAAGCGGACCGGTTACGGTGGCCG
Organism: Primulina eburnea; assembly: GCF_022965805.1. NCBI lineage: Eukaryota > Viridiplantae > Streptophyta > Magnoliopsida > Lamiales > Gesneriaceae > Primulina > Primulina eburnea. The sequence goes on from NC_133112.1 coordinate 23,451,491, forward strand.
GAAACGCAACGGAAGCAAAAATTTTAAGTTTTTAGAGCAAAATTTCGGCCACCCCTTATTTGTGCAATATTTACATTCAAACACCATAATACATACATAGGGTGTTAGAAGTGATTTACCTATCAACTTCAAGAAGTTGATGATGGCTCCAACTTAGTTGCAAGCAACTAAGCTCTTCTTGGCAAGATAAATCTACAAGCTTCCCTTCTTGCTCCTAAATCAAGCCCACCACTAGCAAGGCAAATCCCCTCAAGTTTTGCACTAGAAAAACTTAAGGATTTTTCAAAGAGAAGATTTTATTCTCCAAAAATGAAGAACAAAAGATGAGAAAAATTGAGAGAAAAACCTCCTAATTTTCGGCCAAGTGAGAGGGTAGAATGAGGAGAGAAGTTTTGTCTAGGTTGTGAGAAAAGCAAGTCTCAAAAGCAACAAAAAGTTGCATGCCTAGTCTCCAACCCTTCACCTCCCCAAAGCATGCAAACCCTAGAATGACATGTATATAATATGGTTTTTAATCACATTAAAAACCATGGACTAAATTTTAATTATCTCAAACACATTTGAGATAAATTAAATATTACTTGAATTTACTCAAGTCCCACTAGTTTAAATAATTATTTTAATTGAGCTCTACAAGACTCAATATTATTTAATTAATTCAACACTTGAATTAATTTAATTATTTTAGACTCTACTAGGTCCACTAGTGTTTAATTAATTCAACATTTGAATTAATTTAATTTAGTCCCCAATAATGTTTATGAAAATCACAATTTTCAACTACATTATTTACTTGGCCAAATTTTAATCTTAGGAATATTTCCATAAATTAAAATTTATATTTCTCTCTTAGAAGTCATACTTCTATTTTTCTTAACGCTTATAAACACATTTATAAGCCGTTCAACACATTGAACTATTTTACTTCTCATCGGGATTTACAAAGCTAATACTTGTGTGGCCCTCAATGGTTCATTGATACAACTAGCCGTGGGTTCACATCTCCATGTGATTCGGACTAAACATGTCCTTATACGAGCATACCCCAATTGCTCCATTCTTACTTATCAACTCCTTGATAGTAAGAACGTCAGAACTCAAGTCTGATAGCACCCAACCAATCACGTTAAACGCCTAGCAGCATCGCTTACGTGATTCCCTAGGTATCACATGATAGTGCCTGCAAGAACCATTCAATTATGGTTAGCGTACAGTACGGTCCCTTCAACTCATATATCCCGACCGACTCGACAACTATTGGTCTATCGAGAGTTGTCAATGAATCGATACTATGTGTCATGTTGTGGTTGCATCGATGGTGTAATCTATGAAACCCCTTTCATAATTACCACCATACTCTGATCAGAGATTTCAACCCACACATACATGAAAAACACATAGGATATCCATACCCGTAGGTAAGCGGTGAATCCCCGGCTACAATGCATCGACTCCTATATGTTTCGCCGTAACACCCAACCCTGCCACCTGATGACCCCATAAGAGTCGGTAAACAAGTCAAAGTGAAACGCTAGCATATAGAGTATCAATGTTGTCCCGGGTCATAAGGACTAATGGTGTACAACCATAAACTAGGACTTTTCCACTCGATAAGTGAGAACCACTTGGAAAGTCCTTTATAGAGGGTTGTTCAGTGCACTCTACCAGGAGCACCTATCTGCATGCTCGGACATCACAATGTCCCCTACCAATGAAACATGGTACTCACATCGCAGATACTAGTCTCTAACTCGAGCGGCCTTTATCCTTCTTAGTGGCGGCTGAATCGACTAGGAACGGTTTAGAATATACAGTATTCCAAATATGAGTTTCATGATACTCATCATATGAGCATCTCATATTCTTTCTACTATTTGTATATTCAAGGACTTTATCTATGCAACAAGCATGGGTATAAAGATAAAGATGCGCCAAATTAATAAATTGAAATATTATTAAAATAAAGATCGTTTATACAAAGAGTTTCATTGTGAACAGTCGGCCAACACTTGGCTCGACGTGCACCTACTCTAACATGAATTCCCTCTTTAATCGACTTCGGACGTCAGCAGTAAAGTATTTCTCATAAAATTTCGTCTTGAACTGAGCCCATGTGAGTGTAGCAAGGTCAACACCATGCTCGGCTCCCTCCCACCATAAAGAAGCATCATCTCTCAGTAGATAAGTGGTGCACGTCACACGGTCGGCATCTCCCATGTCTAGATAGCGGAAATGCACCTCTAACGAACGGATCCAACTCTCAGCAGCAAATGGATCGGTGGTGCCAGAAAATTCCTTTGGCCCTAGCCTTCGGAATTGCTCATAAATATCTTGTTGTGGCCGAGGTGGCGGCTGTTGTTGCATCTGCTGTAACTGGAGTTGCAACTGCTGCTGCTGCAACTGCTGCTGCTGTAACTGTTGCTCGAAAAGACGAGCCATGCCTTCTAATGCACGAGTAGCAGGATCCCCCGGTGGGGGGTGGTGGTGCATTTCCTTGACTGTTACCCCGACGGTTAACACTGTTCTCGGCTTGATTCTCATGACCAGGTGCACGTTTAGGAGGCATTATATCTGAATGTTTTCCAAATTCTAACGTAACCAACATGCGTTTAAATCTAAGTTTTCTAATCATGCGACAAATCCTAACTCAATTAGCAAATTAAGCATGCAAAGCATAAGTACTCAAAAAAACTAATAAACATGCATCATAAACATAATATTCATAACTTCATGCAGGTCAAATCATAAAATCACATAAAGCATGTAAAACTTACAACTTGGAGGTTTGACGACTGATCTTCCCGGCGCTGATGGTGGCACAACCCTTTACAGAACCACTGCTCTGATACCAACTGAAACGTCCTCATCTTTTATTGCTTTAAAAGTACTAGTAAAATTTTTTTTTTTTTAAAATCTCTCACATTTTCGGTCATTGCATGCACATGCACATAAAAATAATCTTGCACCCTTTTAAAGTAAATCATCCAACTAGTATTTGAAAATTGAAAGGGGATAGTCAAACCAGAAATCGTAAAACGTTTTACCAAACCTAAAAAGCAATAAATGTTGAAAAGTGTAGCCCATACTAAACTCTCCAAAAACCTCTTAAAAGCGTAAATAAATGGTCTTAAAATCTTTAAAAGAAATCATAAAACGTAATGCGGAAAATAATGCGCTGGTCCTCGGGTTGTGTGCGCCATCAGTCCAGTAGTATCACTCATCAAGACCTTCCTCAGAACCACCTGCATTCATCACACCTAGTGAGTCTAAAGACTCAACACACCATAATCTTTATAACGAGTAATACATAATACAGTTAACATATAACGGTGAAAAGTACTTGTACTTAAAATATCGTTTTCATGAAGATACATAAACTTTAAACATAAACGTTTTCGTAAACATTTTCATGATGCATAAAAACATTTTCAAAAGGCATAAACATATCACTTAAACATATTCATATTCATGTCCATATTCGTATCCATACTCATATTCGTATTCATGTTCATGTTCGTGTTTGTTGAATTCAGATCGTTGATTGTGACTTTCATATACGTGTTAGGCGATGGATCCATCTACATGTAACCACAGTACTGGGCGGCGGGGGACACCAGCAACACTCTCACCGGTCAACTGGGCCCTGGCCTTACGTAATATCATATCATCATATACATATACATGTCCGTGTCCGAGGAAATACGATCGTCGGGCTCCCACTAGGACCATAACCCTCACGATATCTCCAACATATCATCGTGTTAGTCACAATCCATTCACATCATTCAACATGTTATCATCACTGAATAAAAATCATGCGTATAACATTTTTTTTTTCATTTTAAACCAAGCATGCAACATGTCTTTTAACGTTATCGTTTCATCATAAAAATCCATAGACATCTAAAATGACCATTATAACATTTAAAATCATAAAATAATCATTTTAACTTGTAACCATTCATAAACATTAAAAATAATCATATTAGCATATAAAACAGCAAATAGGGCACTGCCATGACCTTTACTAATTTTTAGGTGTAAAAAGACCGTTTTACCCCTGGACTCGTCATTTTACGTTTTCGACTTTTTCTTGATTTCACGACTCTAACATGTCCCAAATAATTATTTAAGCCTACAAGAATTTTCTCATATTTTTATTTAGCTTAATTCGATGACTTTTAAATTTATCTTTAAATATAGCATTTTAATGCGTTTTCATCCCAAATTAAACCAAACTTTCATGTAAAATTCCCAAATTAAAAACTTAGACTTATAATAATTATTTAAACTTAAACCTAATTTTTCATAATTTTATTTGGCTTTCAACTTAGACTTTTTCAATTTATCTTTTATTAGTGATTTTAACGGTGTTTTAATCCCGAAAAATACCAAACGTTAATATAAAATTCCTAAATTATAAATTTAGTCTTTTTATATTATTTTAGCCCTTATGGATCACGAATCAACCCCCGTGAGCCGTTTTTCCAAATCTTCTTTATTTTAGAACTCAATTTGACACCTAAACTTCGACCCCGAGCCATTTCTTAATTTTATCGAGTTACCCCCGAACCATATCGAGCCAAAAGGTGCCCAACATATTAAACTTACCTACTGGACTCTAAGTTAGACAAGGAACCCACCCAAAACCCAAAAACGAGACAACCCAACCCGCTGCTAGTGCTGGCCGAGAGAACCTATTTGCATGGGTTCTATGTTTTGATGTGTAGACCCTAACCCAACGACCCAGCCCTTGAACCCCGGTCAAGGACACTTGCTTAGGACCCTAGTGAGTCACTCTAACCCAGGCCCAGCCCCTCCAACCCAGCCCCCGACCCCCTGGCGAAGGATGGAAGAGACAGCGCTGCTGCGCGCTGTCTCTCGGCGAGAGTCCCTCCTGCACGGGACTCTTCGCTGATCACCCCAACGGGTCCTAGCCTGGCTAGGACTCCTCCTATGGCACCCACACACCCTTGACTAGTCCTGGAACCAAGCCAAGCCTCCCCAGCCCTATCGAATCCCTGACCCGATCGCTCGAAGCTTGATAGTCCAAGTTGATTTCGAGTTCTTGACAGTTCTTGATCTTCTTGCTATATTTGTGGGGGCGTGTGTGCATCTTAGGTTAGAAGATTTATCGCCTAGTTTTCCCTAGACATCATGGCAGCCCTCACACACAATAAAAACGTGAATCCATGCATCAACAACTAGGTAATTCTCGGTAATTTGAAGCATGCACAAGAGGGGTCCCTTTTTTTTCTTTTTCGAAAATTGCTAACAGTTCATGCATCAATTAAATAAACAATACTATGGTATCATGGATGAGAAAAGGGAGATTAGAGGGTGCCTTTGCGTTATATACGCTCGAATAACCGACGACGACGAAGAACGGAGGAACGACGAGGCTAGACTCCACGTGAAAGCTCCCAACTCACGCTGCTGCCGATTTTTCTTTCCAAAATAAAGTGCCGTGTGTGTGGTGAAGGAGTGCAGCCGTGAATTGCAAAAGGGAGAGGAGAGGGGAGTTTTAAAAGTTTGAAAGTGTGTGGCCGATAGAATAAATCTAGATTTGTGGCAATAATATACTTTAAATACTTATCTAATCTTCTAAATAGGCTTAGGCCTATTAAGCCATAAATTAAAGCCCATTTAAATTAACTAGATTTTAAATAAAATTAAAACAAAGTTTTCTTTTAAATAAAAATGTGAATTTACTAGCCGGATTGCTAAAAAGCTCGATTTTTTTGTTGAAAAACCAACACTGATAAAATTTACGTCCCGGCGTATAAAATCATCTCGAAACCTCTTATTTTCAAAAATAAGAAAAAGCATCACCCATTTTTAAAATAAATAAAAATTATCATTTAATAAAAATCTTTTACATTTTTAGCCCTCGGTCCCCGTTCCTCGATCGTCGCTTGAATATTCCTAAAATTTTACATTTTATGCATGATGACAATAAAATCATATTTAGCAAATAAACATGTATGTCACATAATTAATTAGCAATTAAAATAAATTAATTACCCATTTTTCATAATTTCCTAGATTCGCATGCAGTTGGATTACGTCGTCTAATTTTTGGACCTTACAAATACATATGCAATCTAATCATAAAAGATCAGTACCTGTCACTGTATCATTCAGTACGTCCTGGGTCTGTTTCTCGATCACCACCCCCAGATGATCCTGCTCCCTGAAATCTTCGGGCACCTTTCTGTGGACAGACTCTAGCAAAGTGTCCTTGCTGTTTACAGAAGTTGCACCGACCAGTCACTCCGTGGCATAGCTCCGGGGAATGTCTTCCACCGCAATTCCTGCAATAAACTCCAGTATAATTCGGACTAGAGCCACTAGAGCTAGATGAACCGCTCCCAAACTTCTTAAATTGCTTCTTTTGAACTTTCAACATCTCTTTCTTTCCACCACTGCTACTGCCAATCTCGATTCTGGAAGGCAGTTGTTTTGGTATCGGTGTTGGAAGAACATATGAAGCTTCTTTTTGTCTCATTAGAACGGTTTCTGCTCTTCTAGCTCGATTCAGAGTATCAGCAAAATTACTCGGTTGTTTCACAGTCACCAAGGTGCGTATTTCCGGATTCAAGCCCTTGATAAACTGATCAGCTACAGCTGTATCATTTCTCGCCACTTGCGGACCGAACTGTAACAAGGTGAAGAAATGGGCCAAATATTCATCGATCTTCAATGGACCCTGCCTCAAATTTGCAAATTCTGCACTTTTGTCCTCTCGATATGATAAAGGTACAAACCTTTGATAAAATTCCACTTTGAAAAGTTTCCACGTGATCATGAAACCACGCTGTACTATGGCTTCCCGGTTTACCAGCCACCAACTCCTAGCGACTTCCCGTAGCTGATGCCCAACCAGTTTAATTCTGCACTCGTCTGTGAATCCCAGAAATTCAAATAGCATTTCGATCTCCTCCAGCCAAGTCTCACAATCAGCTGGTGTCTCAACACCCCTCAAAATCGGTGGTTGAAATGACTGAAATCTTATCATCTGTGTTTCCATCAGAGTTTCAGACACATCCATCTGATCATATGATGTACTACCCCGTTCTGGAATTCGTCTAGGAGGAATATCTGATAATCACAGGTATTAGTAATAACAGGAGACAAGTCCGTCTCAACCCCAATCCTGATCAGCTTACCTCTGATCAAGAATTGGTTCTGATCCCGTTTCATATAACACATATTACCCAATCATCTCCGATATCCAGGTAACATGTAGTTTAATACACAGTAACAACATACGGAAATCTTAGCAGATACAATGTTATTTCAACATTATATGCATTTCTATGCCATATAAATCCAGGCAATAAAACATAATATCATGCTAGCATACATATAAATCATCAGTATATGAAATCACATGCTAGCAACAACATACAGGGAAAGAAAACTCAATCTACCCCGCTCACTAACTCTTATCTCAGTGCTAAGGAACCTACAATTCAAGGACCTACGGCTCTGATACCACCTGTTGTGGGGACCCGGACGCTAATCAAGTTCTTAATCATCATTGGGACTAATTAATCAATTATAAAACAGGGTCTAAAATTTTTTTTTCTTTTTTTTCTTTTTAAATTGCGGAACGTAGTGAAATAAAACATATATGCATCTTAGTATATAAAATACAAATCTTGTATTACAAAACATTTATTCAAACTAGAGTTTAACAACTAATGTCAAGTGCTCAAACCATATCTCAGATCAAAGTCCGAAGTCTCCACTCTAACTCGATCTCTCCTCATCTCCTCGACCCTGGACCTGTCCCACCTATTGTCAAGTACACATACAGACAAGACAACAGCCGGATAAACCGGTGAGAATAACTCCCAGTATAAATCAATGAAACAGGCAATCATATAAACAAATATAAAGCATGTAATCAGGTAACAACCATATGTAACAAATCTGAAACATAATCAAAAGTACACTGTCAACTATACTCGTAGCTACATAATTCAGACTAGACTCACTCCTAGTCTAGGGATCCCGGTTCCAGAAGTTGGCATGTATATATCGACTAACAGTAATAGAAAAGACTCCAGTTCTATCCACGTCGATATAGTATCGATTAACAGTAATAGAAAAGACTCCAGTTCTATCCACACCGATACAGTATCGATTAACAGTAATAGACGAAGCTCTGATTCTATCCACATTGATATATTATCGATTACCAGTAATAGAGCAAGCCCTGATTCTATCCACATTGATATGATATCGATTACCCGTAATAGAACAAAGTCCGATTCTATCCACATCGATATACCATCGATTAACAGTAATAGAAGGAACGATGAATCTATCCACATCGATATAATATCAATCAACAGTAATAGAATAAGCTATACATCTATCCACATCGATATAATATCAACCAACAGTAATAGAAGAAGCTATCAATCTATCCACATCGATAATCCAACATCCAGTGACAGACTTTGGCACATCCGCCAATACACCATCTTATGACATCGTGCAATGTGCCCGTGGCGATCCCACCACTAACGGCACTTCTGTCATAAGATTACTCCTCTAATACCTGCTGTCTAAAATCAAGAGAACAAGTATATCAATCAATCAATGCAAATATCAATGCAATAAAGTAAAGTATGTGATTTAGGGAAACCCGAGTCTAAACCGACTCAAGTCCATCTCCCAATACCACATTGACTTATACCTTTGTCTTCCTGATCTGAAGAAGACGAAGACTCCATTTCACGTCTGTCCATGTCAATCTGAATTCACAATATCGAATAGACTGTGTCAATATACAGCTCAGTTCAAAGCCTGTTCTGATCAATATCAATTCACTGATGTTTCGACGGTATAATACTACAATCTCAGTAACCCCGTCAATCTCAACATCACAGATATAACACAGAAACTCATAATCAATATCAATACTGTAATGCCCAGAGCAATGATTGATATGTACGAATTCATAGATATGTTGTGAAGATTGTACATAACCATAAGAAATACGAAATGATATCTATTGAGATTAGATTGACCGATATCAAGAATGTTGGCTTATTTATATTTCGGTGAGACCGGAAGGACCGAACCGAGATCGGAACGTACGATCAGAGTTCGCACCGTCCGTTCGGAGTTCGGAGCGTCCGAGCCAGGTGGCTGGACACATGGATGGCATGCAGAGTTCGGATCGACCGATCGTAGTTCGGATCATCCGAGACAGTTGGCTAGAGACGTGGAAGACATGCAGGATTCGGAACGTCCGAAGTGAGTTCGGAGCGTCCGAAGGGTGTCAGATCGGAGCGTCCGAAGTGGATCGGATCTTCCGATCATTGTCTATAAATAGAGACGCGAGGTCTCAGTTTAGAGTCATTCCTACGAGCTCTCAGTAGAAGTAGAAGTGTTAAGAGTCATTTCTATTGCAGATTCATCTTCACGACTGTAACAGCAATTCTACGACGAAAGGTATACTACATGCTTTGTTTTGGGGAATCACGACTCAAATGAGATCACATTTGAGTTTCCCAACCAAAACCACATACGAATTTTATTGTTTATATCTTGATATAGGTATTATTATTATAGAATTGTTTATAGATCTTGTATTCAATTCTCGTTATGCTTTGTTTACAGATCATGTTACATTGCATTAGATGATTATGCTTGTTTACAGATTTTGTATTCATGCATTAAGATAGGACAGTCTGGAGATCAGGCAGACTTCTAGACGTTCGGTTCTATCCCAGCTTAGGGGAAGATCACCCCCCTATTGTAGACGTGGATACAGATCAGGCCGAAGTCTAGGAATAAGACGTACCGTCACCCCGATTGGGAGGGTAGGTGATAGATCGTCTTATTCACACCGGGATCCCTAGAGTTTTAGTCGAGTCGCATCTAGACATGATTAGGCTCGCATTTCATGATTTTATATGAATGACATTCATATCAGCATGTTTCATGTTTTATAGTATTTATATGCATGTTCACATGTTTATACTGGGATGTGTTCTCACCGGTTTTCCGGCTGTTGTTATGTCTGTATGTGTGCATAACAACAGGTGGGGCAGGATTTGGGTCGAGACAGAGATGATCGTGTTAGCGTGGAGATCTCGGGCGTAGCAGATGGACCAGTAGTCGTCTTTTATTATGTACTGTCCTTTATTACTGGTTAGGGAAAACATACAGAACAATACATGTATTTGATGTTTGTATGTTGTATCTAAATAAAGAACTCATGCTGGTTTGTTTACATTAGATGTAATGTAAAAAGCAAAAATTTGACCCACGTTTTTAATAACAATCCATTTAATCCCAAGAAAAAGAATTAGAGCCCGGGTCCCCACAACAGGTGGTATCAGAGCCGATAGTTCCGTTAGACTGGCCGATAGTTCCGTTAGACTGAAATAGGATAGAATGAGCGGGGTAGATCGAGTCTTCTTCCTTGCTTGATGATGTGCTAGCATGATTATTGCTTTCTTATTACATGTTGTTTGGTATTTGATTAATTTCAGCATGTGATTGACTGAATCAGAACCGATTCTAGATCAGAGGTAACTGACTAGATGATGGCTGAGACAGTTGTATATCTTGTTTACTAATCAGTTGGATTATTAGATATGCCTCCTAGAAGAGCAGCCGTACCTCTACGACCAGCAGCGCCAGAGCAGGGGAGTACATCCGGAGATTCTATGGATGTTACGGCGACCCCTATGGAGACGTTGCTGAAGCGATTCCAATCCTTTCGACCTCCCACTTTAAAAGGTACCGAGAATGCCATCGAGTGCGAAAGTTGGCTTGAAGATATTGAGATGCTATTCGACTCGTTGGAGTACAGTGATGAGAAGAGGATCAAGCTAATTGGCCATCAATTGCAAGATATAGCAAAGAATTGGTGGTTGAACATTAGGAGAGCTTTAGAGCAGCGGGGTACCGAAATTTCTTGGAAGGTATTCAAGACCGAGTTTTATCAGCGATTCTTCCCTGTATCTTACCGTAAAGATAAAGGCGCTGAATTCGCAAACCTGAGGCAAGGGCCATTGAACATTGAAGAGTACGTTGCTAAATTTTCCTCTTTGCTTCGTTTCGCACCTCATGTTTCAGGAAATGACGAGGCCATGGCGGATCAATTTATAAATGGCCTGAATCCAGATATCTTTACATTGGTCAATACTGGGAGACCCGATAACTTCTCGGATGCATTGAATCGTGCCAAAGGAGCTGAAGCAGGATTGCTTAGACAACGGAGTGCTCCGTATGTTGCACCAAGTCCAAGACCGCCACTACCTCCATCCCAAGTTCCTCCTCCTCGAGTCGAAAGTGGTGGTAGTGGTAGTGGACGCAAAGAACAGCTGAAGGCGAAGGGGAAACAGTTTAAAAGACCAGGGAGCAGTTCGTCGAGCTCCAGCGGATCAAGACAGACTGGTTTTGATCAGAGTAGCAGGTATACAGGTGTTTATTGCAGTTCCTGTGGAGGGAAGCATGCGACTGAACAGTGCCAGGGAGTTACAGGTCGATGCAACATTTGTAGGCAACCGGGGCATTTTGCCAAAGTCTGTCCACAGAGAGGTGTACAGCAAGGCCAGAGTGGAAGAGCATCCGGTTCAGTACCTCAGTTTGAGCGGCAGGCATCGTCGGTTCACTCTTTTCAGCCTCCACCAGCACCGACTCCACCCAGAGGCCGAGGTAGTCAGACTGTGACTCAACCTCCGAGGCAACAGGCCCAAGTGTTTGCGTTGACAGAGGAGCAAGCACAAGATGCACCAGATGATGTTATAGCAGGTAACTGTCTCCTTTATGGTTATCCTGCTTATATCTTGATAGATACAGGTGCATCGCATACATTCATCTCAGAACGATTTGCATTGTTGCATTCATTGCCTGTTGAGTCTTTGTTAGACGTTGTGTCTATTAATTCTCCGTTGGGAAGTGGATTAATATCTGTAACTACGGTTAGACATTGCATTCTACAGTTTGAGGGGCATGAGATTGACCTAGATTGTATAGTGTTGGGTCTAGCTGATTTTGATTGTATAGTCGGTATTGACATGCTAACGAAGTACAGAGCCACCGTGGATTGTTTCCACAAGATTGTCAGATTCAGACCCGAGATGACAGACGAGTGGAAATTCTACGGGAAGGGTTCCAGATCTCGGATTCCCTTGATTTCGGCTCTTACTATGAACAGACTGTTACAGAAAGGAGCGGATGGTTTCTTTGTTTATGCTGTAGATATGCATAAGTCGAGCCCGACATTGGCAGATCTGCCAGTAGTACGGGAATTTCCAGATATTTTTCCAGATGAGATCCCAGGATTACCTCCGGTTCGTGAGATAGATTTCAGCATTGAACTTGCGCCAGGTACCGTACCTATTTCGAGAGCTCCATATAGGATGGCACCCATCGAACTCAAAGAATTGAAAGCACAATTAGAAGATCTTCTAGCCAAGGGATATATCAGACCTAGTGTATCTCCTTGGGGCGCTCCGGTGCTGTTCGTGCGAAAGAAAGATGGGTCGATGCGGTTGTGTATCGATTACCGGCAGTTGAACAAGGCAACGATCAAGAATAAATATCCTTTGCCTAGGATCGATGACCTATTTGATCAGTTGCAGGGATCCTCGGTCTATTCTAAGATTGATTTACGTTCTGGTTATCATCAGCTCAGAGTTCGAGATCTAGACATACCAAAGACAGCGTTTCGAACCAGGTATGGACATTACGAATTTATTGTCATGCCTTTTGGTTTAACAAATGCTCCTGCGGTATTTATGGGCTTGATGAACCAAGTGTTTCAGAGATATCTAGATGAATTTGTGATTGTCTTCATTGATGACATTTTGGTGTATTCGAAGAACAGAAATGAGCATGCAGAGCATCTCAGAATTGTTTTGCAGACGTTGAGGAACGAGCGACTGTATGCTAAATTGTCAAAGTGTGAGTTTTGGTTGAATAGAGTTGTCTTCTTAGGACATATCATTTCTGGAGATGGTATTTCTGTTGATCCGAGTAAAGTGGAAGCTGTGATTAGTTGGTCGAGACCGACTTCTGTACCAGAAATACGCAGTTTCATGGGCTTAGCCGGATACTACAGAAGATTTATCAAAGATTTCTCCAGTATTGCAAAACCAATAACTCAATTAACACAAAAGAATGCACCATTTGTTTGGTCAGAGGAGTGTGAGTCTAGCTTTGTTGAATTGAAGAAAAGGCTGACCAGTGCTCCAGTATTGACGATACCTTCAGGTACAGGTGATTTTGTTGTATATTGTGATGCTTCTCATAGAGGTTTGGGATGTGTTCTTATGCAGCGAGGTCATGTGATCGCATACGCCTCGAGACAATTGAAGCCACATGAAGTTCGATACCCCATTCATGATCTTGAATTGGCGGCTATCGTGTTTGCATTAAAGATTTGGCGTCATTATCTCTATGGCGAGAAATTTGAGATCTTTTCCGATCACAAGAGCTTAAAGTACCTATTTTCTCAATCAGAATTGAATATGAGGCAACGTAGATGGCTAGATCTTCTGAAAGACTTTGACTGTGAAATCAAATATTATCCAGGAAAGTCAAATGCAGCAGCCGATGCCTTGAGTCGTAAGGTATGTTCTTTGTCCTTATCGACGATAGGTGTTAACAAGTTAGTTGAAAATTGCTGTACATCTGGATTAGAATTTGATACAGATAGTAAGCCACTACGACTCTTTACGATCCAAGTTGAGCCCAATTTGATTATGAGGATTAAGGAAGCACAAAGAACTGATCAGAATGTGCAAAGATCAATCCAAATGGTCAGATCAGGGCATGTATCAGAATATCAGGTACGAGATCATGTGTTGTACGTGAATAACCGTCTAGTTGTGCCAGATGTTGCAGATTTGAGACAGCAGATTCTGACGGAGGCACATTGTAGTCGGTTCAGCATCCATCCTGGTGGCAGAAAGATGTACAATGACTTGAAGACACAGTTCTGGTGGAAGCAAATGAAGTCAGACATTGCCGAATTTGTGTCTAAATGCTTGAACTGCCAACAGGTGAAGGCCGAGAGGAAGAAGCCGGGGGGTTTACTTCAGAGTTTATCTATTCCAGAATGGAAATGGGACCACATTTCCATGGATTTTGTGACGAAGTTACCTCGATCATCCAAAGGCTGTGATGCGATTTGGGTCATTATTGACAGATTGACCAAATCCGCATGTTTCATTCCATATAGAATGACGTTTAGACAGGATCAGATGGCGGAGATTTATATTCGAGAGGTAGTCAGATTACATGGAGTGCCGAAGTCCATCGTATCAGATCGTGATCCACGATTCACTTCTCACTTCTGGCACAGTTTACAGCAGGCCTTAGGTACGACATTACACCTGAGTACTGCTTACCATCCTCAGACAGACGGACAGTCAGAACGGACTATCCAGACATTAGAAGATATGTTGAGAGCCGTCGTGCTAGATTTTGGCATTAGTTGGCAAGATTCCCTACCTCTTTGTGAATTCTCCTACAATAATAGCTATCAGACGAGCATTGAAATGGCACCGTTTGAAGCTTTGTATGGCAAGAAGTGCAGATCTCCGCTATATTGGGATGATATCTCAGATGTGCCAGAACTTGGGCCAGACATGATTCGTGACATGACAGAGAAGGTGAAACTTATTCAGAAGAGAATGAAGACAGCACAAGATCGACAAGCAAAATACGCCAACATCCGACGTAGACCATTAGTATTTGAGGCAGGAGATAGAGTATTCTTGAAGATTTCTCCATTCAGAGGTGTTGTTCGATTTGGCAAACGCGGGAAACTATCGCCTCGATACATTGGTCCTTACGAGATTCTTGAGAAGATTGGCGATCGAGCTTATCGACTTGCTCTTCCTCCTTCTTTATCCGGAATACATGACGTATTTCATGTATCAATGTTACGCAGATATATGCCAGATGTTTCTCATGTTATTCAACCGAACGAAGCTGAACTTGATCAAACCTTGAGCTATATAGAACGACCGATACAGATTCTTGATCGAAAGGACAAACAGCTCAGAACGAAGATCATTCCACTTGTGAAAGTTCAGTGGAGTCGACATGGCATTGAGGAAGCGACGTGGGAAACGGAAGAAAACATGAGGCAGAAACACCCCGAGTTATTTATATGATATGAGTATGTATTCAGTTTTAGATTATCAAACTGTTTTAGATATTTTGTATGGTTACTTCAGTTCGAGGACGAACTTCTGTCTTAGAGGGGGAGAAATGTAATGCCCAGAGCAATGATTGATATGTACGAATTCATAGATATGTTGTGAAGATTGTACATAACCATAAGAAATACGAAATGATATCTATTGAGATTAGATTGACCGATATCAAGAATGTTGGCTTATTTATATTTCGGTGAGACCGGAAGGACCGAACCGAGATCGGAACGTACGATCAGAGTTCGCACCGTCCGTTCGGAGTTCGGAGCGTCCGAGCCAGGTGGCTGGACACATGGATGGCATGCAGAGTTCGGATCGACCGATCGTAGTTCGGATCATCCGAGACAGTTGGCTAGAGACGTGGAAGACATGCAGGATTCGGAACGTCCGAAGTGAGTTCGGAGCGTCCGAAGGGTGTCAGATCGGAGCGTCCGAAGTGGATCGGATCTTCCGATCATTGTCTATAAATAGAGACGCGAGGTCTCAGTTTAGAGTCATTCCTACGAGCTCTCAGTAGAAGTAGAAGTGTTAAGAGTCATTTCTATTGCAGATTCATCTTCACGACTGTAACAGCAATTCTACGACGAAAGGTATACTACATGCTTTGTTTTGGGGAATCACGACTCAAATGAGATCACATTTGAGTTTCCCAACCAAAACCACATACGAATTTTATTGTTTATATCTTGATATAGGTATTATTATTATAGAATTGTTTATAGATCTTGTATTCAATTCTCGTTATGCTTTGTTTACAGATCATGTTACATTGCATTAGATGATTATGCTTGTTTACAGATTTTGTATTCATGCATTAAGATAGGACAGTCTGGAGATCAGGCAGACTTCTAGACGTTCGGTTCTATCCCAGCTTAGGGGAAGATCACCCCCCTATTGTAGACGTGGATACAGATCAGGCCGAAGTCTAGGAATAAGACGTACCGTCACCCCGATTGGGAGGGTAGGTGATAGATCGTCTTATTCACACCGGGATCCCTAGAGTTTTAGTCGAGTCGCATCTAGACATGATTAGGCTCGCATTTCATGATTTTATATGAATGACATTCATATCAGCATGTTTCATGTTTTATAGTATTTATATGCATGTTCACATGTTTATACTGGGATGTGTTCTCACCGGTTTTCCGGCTGTTGTTATGTCTGTATGTGTGCATAACAACAGGTGGGGCAGGATTTGGGTCGAGACAGAGATGATCGTGTTAGCGTGGAGATCTCGGGCGTAGCAGATGGACCAGTAGTCGTCTTTTATTATGTACTGTCCTTTATTACTGGTTAGGGAAAACATACAGAACAATACATGTATTTGATGTTTGTATGTTGTATCTAAATAAAGAACTCATGCTGGTTTGTTTACATTAGATGTAATGTAAAAAGCAAAAATTTGACCCACGTTTTTAATAACAATCCATTTAATCCCAAGAAAAAGAATTAGAGCCCGGGTCCCCACAAATACCAAATTCTATATCAATTCTGTACAATCCCGCAATCCCGGCAATAAAATCTTGATACAACAAGTCAACAACTCATCTGATCCCAATCTGGTTAATATCAATATATCCAGTGATACAGTACAAATCAGATATTAATTCCAGTATCACAAAATCAATAATACCATGATTCTGATATCAATTCAGTATATTACAATTGAATAAACTCTGAAAATTCATAACAATTTCATACACAGTTCGTTCTTCAATCTGACTTCAGATATACGATGTCTACTATGTCAAGAACATCATATCTAACTCCTATTCAATTTAGACAATATCATAAATTCAAAACATGTCTAAACGTAGCAAAACTTACGTCCAGTTGTAGTCTACGTTGATAGGAACTCAGTACCGAAGTCGGATTTAAATTCTGACGGGCGGATCGCTCGTAAATCACGACAATAATCTTCGAAGAATTTTCCTCAAGGAATCCCTCGATTTCCTCTTTTCTTTGCTGATAGCGTTTACATGTATATATATATATCCACCCACGCAGCATACTAGAGTCCAAGTGGCATTCATTCGTTCTGCATGCCTGGCGCATATGCGCGCACAATTCCGCGCATATGCACCGAGAGCCTTATCCGTGCTACCCGACTGCTCGCGCATATGCGCGAACACAAGTCGCGCATATGCGCGAGACCTACTGGAGTGCTCGCGCATATGCGCGCACTACCTCGCGCATATGCGCGAGACTTACAGTCTCGGCATTCATGCTACTGGACACGCCGCGCATGTGCGCGCCTACCCGCCGCGCATGTGCGCGGAAGCTTCGGTCCTATGCGCGCATGCCTCGCGCATCTCGTGGCGCATGTGCGCGACTCATGTCTCCCTCGCACATATTTCGTGTATTATTCCGTCTTTCCGGGCCACTTCATTCCGTCTATATTTACCATAATTAATTAATAAATCATTTCAGATTAATTCCAGATTACGGTAATCATACCCAAATCATTTCAGATTACTGGTAATTAAATTTTTCGGGCATTACATTTCTCCCCCTCTTAGATCTGAGTTCGTCCTCGAACTCTCACTAAATTAATTCCGATCTATCAGAAGCAATGTATAACAGAGTTTAACATCCAAACTCATTTCATTAACATCATTCTGAAGTATCTTTCTTTCCCGGATCTTGACTCCAAACGGAAAATACTCATTCAAGAAGTATAATGTCATAATACTACTTGCAATGATTCGTGACATAATCAATCGTAAAATATTGGCTATACAGCATCCGTATATGCCAATCAATAGTTCTGTAGCTCAATTGGTACCAGGATTGTGCTAAGTATCTATATATCCATGTGGTCTTAGGTTCGATCCTAGGGAGGCACATACTTAAGTTCATGGGCTTAAGAGTTCTATGAGTAACCCATACGACGCCTATGGAAAGCCCGTGAGTGACACCACAGGGTGGGCAAGCCCACTGGGCCTACGGGCCAAGTCACAAGATCGGGATAGCCTTGGGTCGATTGGGGCAGTTGGCCGTATGGGCGGTCCACTGGGCCTGTAATGGGTCATTACAATAAAAGGCGGCTCAATTGGTACCAGGATTGTGCCAAGTATCTATATATCCATGTGATCTTGGGTTCGATCCTGAGGAGGCACATACTTAAGTTCATGGGCTTAAGAGTTCTATGAGTAACCCATACGACGCCTATGGAAAGCCCGTGAGTGACACCACAGGGTGGGCAAGCCCACTGGGCCTACGGGCCAAGTCACAAGATCGGGATAGCCTTGGGTCGATTGGGGCAGTGGGCCGTATGGGCGGTCCACTGGGCCTGTAATGGGTCGTTACAATAAAAGGCGCCTTTTATTGTAACGACCCAAGGCTATCCCGATCTTGGGCTCTGCTCTATGGGCCTTAGCCCCTCTGGAACTCTTCCCTCACGGGCTTTCCATAGGCATCGTTACTCATAGGACTCTCCACACCAGGTTGGTGGAGTGATATCTCCCCAAGTCTCGAACCCATGACCTCCTGGCTTAAGTACATTGTTCAAAGAGACTTGGACCTTCTGGCTTAAGTACATTGTTCAAAGAGACTTGGTACCAATTGAGCTAGCTAGCTCAATTGGTACCAAGTCTCTTTGAACAATGTACTTAAGCCAGGAGGTCATGGGTTCGAGACTTGGGGAGGTATCACTCCACCAACCTGGTGTGGAGAGTCCTATGAGTAACGATGCCTATGGAAAGCCCGTGAGGGAAGAGTTCCAGAGGGGCTAAGGCCCATAGAGCAGAGCCCAAGATCGGGATAGCCTTGGGTCGTTACATCTATTGACAACTTTAATTTGTCCATCCGTTTGAGGATGACAAGTAGTAGAAAACAACAATTTTGTGCCAAGTTTAGCCCATAAAGTCTTCCAAAAGTAACTCGATAATTTAACATCGCGACCAGAAACAACAGTCCTAGGCATGCCATGCAACCTAACGACTTCTCTAAAGAACAAATCCGCAATGTTTGAAGCATCATCGGTTTTATGACAAAGCTATAAAATGTGCCATCTTAGAGAATCTATCCACAACATTAAAAATAGAATCCCTCCCCTTCTTAGTCCTAGGCGACCCCAAAATAAAGTCCATAGAAATGTCAATCAAAGTTCTTTTTAAGAATAGCATGCAAAGGTGTTCCCAAAGTTCTATTGACAACTTCAGTTTTTCCATCCGTTTGAGGATGACAAGTAGTAGAAAACAACAATTTTGTGTCAAGTTTAGCCCATAAAGTCTTTCAAAAGTAACTTGAGAATTTAACATCGTGATGAGAATCCAAGTACGAATGAGAAGCAAACACGATTATCGAAATCGCACCCTCAACTCAATAACAAACAAGGATCTATTATGTTGTCCCGATCTTTTGAAACAAGTAAAGATTTGTGATATTCACCTCTAAGTGATTAACACTTAGCAACAAATATCAACGATGATAACAATCGAATTTCGTACGAACCTTCAAAGAACTAGTTTTGACAATCCGTGCGAAGAACAATCGACAAACGCCACAAAGATGCAATCTTTGATAAGTTTGATTTTTAGTAAACACATAGCACAAAGCCTTGCAAGATTGAGAGAACTCAATGCAATTTCATATATCTTCAATAATGATTCGTTCAACAATAATACATGCATTATATAATCATTAAAATACAAGAAAGTAGTGTGAAAAGCTTAAATGAGCTAATTAGCAACTTTGACTCGGAAGTGCGCCAAAGGACCGCGGGTGCGCTGAAGACTGGACCGCGGGTGCGGTACAGCCTCGGGAAAAAAATTTAAAAAAAAAAATTATTTATTTTTTTTTTTAGCAAGACTGCGGGTGCGGCCCTGTTTTGAGCGCGGGTGCGCTACACCTTCGGCAATTGGACCTCGGGTGCGGTCTCTGTTTTAGCGCGGGTGCGCTGGACCTTCGGCAATTGCACTTGAATAACATTCCAAAGACCTCCAATATCATTCTCATGATTCCCTACCTCCTCTAATTTATACATCCAACTTGTAGGACTTCCTTGATAGCTCATCATGAGTCCTTGAAGTGCATCTTTAAACTTCTTGCTTCTTCCCATCGTTATAGGTCCTTCGTTGTATTCTTTGTTGAACTCCACCACTTGCTTGAATATGCTTGATTCATCATCTTTTATCACAATCAAGCTTGAAAGTCTGAAGCAACAACACATCTTAAATCTTCCCCCAAATGTTTGCACACGGTGCCTAGCCAGATTCATATCACATCGCGACCAGAAACAATAGTCCTAGGCATGCCATGCAACCTAACGACTTCTCTAAAGAACAAATCCGCAATGTTTGAAGCATCATCGGTTTTATGACAAGCTATAAAATGTGCCATCTTTGAGAATCTATCCACAACAACAAAAATAGAATCCCTCCCCTTCTTAGTCCTTGGCAACCCCAAAATAAAGTCCATAAAAATGTCAATCCAAGTTCTTTTTAAGAATAGCACGCATAAGTGTTCCCAAAGTTCTATTGACAACTTCAGTTTGTCCATCCGTTTGAGGATGACAAGTAGTAGAAAACAACAATTTTGTGCCAAGTTTAGCCCATAAAGTCTTCCAAAAGTAACTCAAGAATTTAACATCGCGACCAGAAACAACAGTCCTAGGCATGCCATGCAACCTAACGACTTCTCTAAAGAACAAATCCGCAATGTTTGAAGCATCATCGGTTTTATGACAAGCTATAAAATGTGCCATCTTAGAGAATCTATCCACAACAACAAAAATAGAATCCCTCCCCTTCTTATTCCTAGGCGACCCCAAAATAAAGTCCATAGAAATGTCAATCCAAGTTCTGTTTAAGAATAGCACGCAAAAGAGTTCCCAAAGTTCTATTGACAACTTCAGTTTGTCCATCCGTTTGAGGATGACAAGTAGTAGAAAACAACAATTTTTTGCCAAGTTTAGCCCATAAAGTCTTCCAAAAGTAACTCGAGAATTTAATATCACGACCAGAAACAACAGTCCTAGGCATGCCATGCAACCTAACGACTTCTCTAAAGAACAAATCCGCAATGTTTGAAGCATCATCGGTTTTATGACAAGCTATAAAATGTGTCATCTTAGAGAATCTATCCACAACAACAAAAATAGAATCCCTCCCCTTCTTAGTCCTACGCGACCCCAAAATAAAGTCCATAGAAATGTCAATCCAAGTTCTGTTTAAGAATAGCACGCAAAAGTGTTCCCAAAGTTCTATTGACAACTTCAATTTGTCCATCCGTTTGAGGATGACAAGTAGTAGAAAACAACAATTTTGTGCCAAGTTTAGCCCATAAAGTCTTCGAAAAGTAACTCGAGAATTTAACATCGCGACCAGAAACAACAGTCATAGGCATGCCATGCAACCTAACGAGTTCTCTAAAGAACAAATCCGCAATGTTTGAAGCATCATCGGTTTTATGACAAAGCTATAAAATGTGCCATCTTAGAGAATCTATCCACAACAACAAAAATAGAATCCCTCCCCTTCTTAGTCCTAGGCGACCCCAAAATAAAGTCCTATAGAAATGTCAATCAAAGTTCTTTTTAAGAATAGCACCCAAAGGTGTTCCCAAAGTTCTATTGACAACTTCAGTTTTTCCATCCGTTTGAGGATGACAAGTAGTAGAAAACAACAATTTTGTGTCAAGTTTAGCCCATAAAGTCTTTCAAAAGTAGCTCGAGAATTTAACATCGTGATGAGAATCCAAGTACGAATGAGAAGCAAACACGATTATCGAAATCGCACCCTCAACTCAATAACAAACAAGGATATATTATGTTGTCCCGATCTTTTGAAACAAGTAAAGATTTGTGATATTCACCTCTAAGTGATTAACACTTAGCAACAAATATCAACAATGATAACAATCGAATTTCGTACGAACCTTCAAAGAACTAGTTTTGACAATCCGTGCGAAGAACAATCGACAAACGCCACAAAGATGCAATCTTTGATAAGTTTGATTTTTAGTAAACACACAGCACAAAGCCTTGCAAGATTGAGAGAACTCAATGCAATTTCATATATCTTCAATAATGATTCGTTCAACAATAATACATGCATTATATAATCATTAAAATACAAGAAAGTAGTGTGAAAAGCTTAAATGAGCTAATTAGCAACTTTGACTCGGAAGTGCGCCAAAGGACCGCGGGTGCGGTACAGCCTCGGGAAAAAAATTTAAAAAAAAAAATTATTTATTTTTTTTTAGCAAGACTGCGGGTGCGGCCCTGTTTTGAGCGCGGGTGCGCTACACCTTCGGCAATTGGACCTCGGGTGCGGTCTCTGTTTTAGCGCGGGTGCGCTGGACCTTCGGCAATTGCACTTGAATAACATTCCAAAGACCTCCAATATCATTCTCATGATTCCCAACCTCCTCTAATTTATACATCCAACTTGTAGGACTTCCTTGATAGCTCATCATGAGTCCTTGAAGTGCATCTTTAAACTTCTTGCTTCTTCCCCTCGTTATAGGTCCTTCGTTGTATTCTTTGTTGAACTCCACCACTTGCTTGAATATGCTTGATTCATCATCTTTTATCACAATCAAGCTTGAAAGTCTGAAGCAACAACACATCTTAAATCTTCCCCCAAACATTTGCACACGGTGCCTAGCCAGATTCATATCACATCGCGACCAGAAACAATAGTCCTAGGCATGCCATGCAACCTAACGACTTCTCTAAAGAACAAATCCGCAATGTTTGAAGCATCATCGGTTTTATGACAAGCTATAAAATGTGCCATATTTGAGAATCTATCCACAACAACAAATAGAATCCCTCCCCTTCTTAGTCCTTGGCAACCCCAAAATAAAGTCCATAAAAATGTCAATCCAAGTTCTTTTTAAGAATAGCACGCATAAGTGTTCCCAAAGTTCTATTGACAACTTCACTTTGTCCATCCGTTTGAGGATGACAAGTAGTAGAAAACAACAATTTTGTGCCAAGTTTAGCCCATAAAGTCTTCCAAAAGTAACTCAAGAATTTAACATCGCGACCAGAAACAATAGTCCTAGGCATGCAATGCAACCTAACGACTTCTCTAAAGAACAAATCCGCAAAGTTTGAAGCATCATCGGTTTTATGACAAGCAATAATATGCCTCATCTTAGAGAATCTATCCACAAGAACAAAATAGAATCCCTCCCATTCTTAGTCCTAGGCAACCCCAAAATAAAGTCCATAGAAATGTCAATCCAAGTTCTTTTTAAGAATAGCACGCAAAAGTGTTCCCAAAGTTCTATTGACAACTTCAGTTTGTCCATCCGTTTGAGGATGACAAGTAGTAGAAAACAACAATTTTGTGCCAAGTTTAGCCCATAAAGTCTTCCAAAAGTAACTCAAGAATTTAACATTGCGACTAGAAACAATAGTCCTAGGCACGCCATGCAACCTAACGACTTCTCTAAAGAACAAATCCGCAATGTTTGAAGCATCATCGGTTTTATGACAAGCTATAAAATGTGCCATCTTAGAGAATCTATCCACAACAACAATAATAGAATCCCTCCCCTTCTTAGTCCTTGGCAACCCCAAAATAAAGTCCATAGAAATGTCAATCCAAGTTATTTTTAAGAATAGCACGCAAAAGTGTTCCCAAAGTTCTATTGACAACTTCAGTTTGTCCATCCGTTTGAGGATGACAAGTAGTAGAAAACAACAATTTTGTGTCAAGTTTAGCCCATAAAGTCTTCTAAAAGTAACTCAAGAATTTAACATCGCGACTAGAAACAATAATCCTAGGCATGCCATGCAACCTAACGACTTCTCTAAAGAACAAATCCGCAATGTTTGAAGCATCATCGGTTTTATGACAAGCTATAAAATGTGCCATCTTTGAGAATCTATCCACAACAACAAAAATAGAATCCCTCCCCTTCTTAGTCCTAGGCAACCCCAAAATAAAGTCCATAGAAATGTCAATTCAAGTTCTTTTTAAGAATAGCACGCAAAAGTGTTCCCAAATTCTATTGACAACTTTAGTTTGTCCATCCGTTTGAGGATGACAAGTAGTAGAAAACAACAATTTTGTGCCAATTTTAGCCCATAAAGTCTTCCAAAAGTAACTCAAGAATTTAACATCACGACCAGAAACAATAGTCTAGGCACGCCATGCAACCTAACGACTTCTCTAAAGAACAAATCCGCAATGTTTGAAGCATCATCGGTTTTATGTTGACAAGCTATAAAATGTGCCATCTTAGAGAATCTATCCACAACAACAAAAATCGAATCCCTCCCTTCTTAGTCCTAGGCAACCCCAAAATAAAGTCCATAGAAATGTCAATCCAAGTTCTGTTTAAGAATAGCACGCAAAAGTTGTGACACCTCTGACCTCTTTAAATAAAATGCACAGCGGAAATAAAATTTTCTCTTTAAAAATATGGAAGGAGTTTCAAAATACATTTCTTTAAACATCTTTACAAAATAAAAATACATGATCAACTAATTGCATGCAATCTCTGACTATGTATCTATCAATCCATAAAACATTTGAACTCTCTCTTTGGCATTTCATCAAACACTTTGAAGACTTTAATCTCTTGTATTCCCTTTTACAATAATTGAGACATAAAAATGCCTCCAATATATATAACAAGTGTATCAATACATAATCATGAATCAAATGAAGGGAATAACACATTAAAACCATTGAAAACAATACATATAGTATCATGTGAGCACAAGGAATGAAATTCCACTTACAACCAATAGAACACTTGAATCTAAACTCTTGGTACACCACCTACAACAATAAACCAATAAATCCATAAATCCAACACCATCAACAAACCCATATCATCTCTCACACCAAAACCAAGAATAACAACACCAAAAGCTTACCTTAGCTTCTTTGAACCAACAAGAACCTTGATCTCTCAACAAATCTCCAACAAGAAGCTTGGATCAAAGATAGGTAATGAAGAAATGAAGGAACCCTAGTCTCCAAGGAGAGAAAAATCGAGCATGAGGAGTAGAAATGAGAGAAATGAGGCCAACTCTTCCAATTATATTACTTAAAGACCAAAAACACGCTTTTAAAATATTGCTGGCCGCTAGGGCGGACCTATATTTCCGCTAGGGCGAGGAACTCTCGGCCAAAAACCATTTTTCCCGAACAAGACTCGCTAGGGCGAACCTAAATTCCCGCTAGGGCGAGTGCTCTGCGCACATGAACTGCAAAGATCGCCTCAGAAACGCCTCTTCCGTTCATAATTTGGAAAAGTGGTAAACTACAAAGTTGTAGCTCTATGTCTCTTACCGCCCGAGCGCGATGCGTGTCGCGTGAAGGATGTGCCATTTGTCTTATTGCATGTGCGAGATATATATATATATATATCATGAATTCTTTCAGAATTCATAAGAAGGAAACGAAGGGAATCGAAAAAGGTTTCAGAAAAAGGAAAGAAAATCCTTACGCCTTTTCTGAGAAATCCGCCCGTCCGATTTTGAATCCGACTTCGGTATTGAGTACCTATCGAAGTAGGCTACAACTGGACGTAAGTTTTGCTACGTTTTGATATGATTTGAAATTATGGTATTGTCAGAATCTGATATGATTCATATATGATGTTCTTGGCATGTTAGACATCGTATAATCAAAACCGGAGTGAGAAACAGATACCATATGAAATTGTTATGAATTTCGGAGTTGATTTGATATCAGAATTGAGTTGTTATTGATTAGGAGATGTTGGGATTGATATCTGACTAATATGGTAGGGCTGGATATATTGAAATTATGACGTTGTGTTGTTGAAACAGAATTTGATTTAATTCTGATTATATCCAGTATTGTTTGGATAGTGTATTGATATTGTACCCTCGATATCGTTATTATCAGACTGAGTATTGACAGGCTTGGGGTTCGAGACTTCGACAGAGTCAGAATAGCAGAAAGAAAGGTATAAATTAATGTTGTGTTGGGATTGCACAACTCGAGTGTGGTTTGGCTCGAGTCTCCCTAAATCACATACTTAGTTTATTACATTGATATTTGTAATTGTTGAGATTGATGTTTTTAGTCTATTGATTCATAGCCACTGCATGTAAGGACTGCTGATTCGCTAGTCATTGATTAATTTGCTTAGATACTGACTGTATGTATTGATTTCTGAGTCGTGGAGTCATAGGCTGATTCGCCTAGTCACCGGCTGATTCGTCAGGTTATTGACTGATTCGTCTAAACTTAAGCTGATTCGCTTAATTACAGGCTGAGTTGTCTGATTATTGGCTGATTCGCCTAATTACTGACTGATTCGTCAGGTTATTGACTGAGTCGTCAATTCTGTGGCTGATTTGCCCAGACACTGATATAAGAATTATATCGATGCCGTTTATGGATTGATTCATTCCTATCGACTGAGATTCGATATAATTACCTATATCCAGACATCGGGATCCCTAGGTTAGAGTTGAGTCGAGTCTGAGACGACGCGTTGTTTGAGTCTGAGTGTGATTCATTATTTGTTATTGATTTATGTTTCTGATTTGATACATGTTATGAATGTTAATTATATGCTTTTATATATGTTTTTATATGATTGCATGTTTACATTGTTTATACTGGGAGTTATTCTCACCGGAGTTATCCGGCTGTTGTCTTGTTTTGTATGTGTGCATGACAACAGGTGGGGCTGGATCAGGGTCAAGAAGAGGATGAGAGAAGATAGATAGCGTGGAGATCCGGGCTTTGCAGCAACTTAGGATTCAGCTTTGATTTATAGTTGAACCTAGTTTAATTGTGTAGATAACATTCCTTAAACATATCCAAATTTCAGATCATTTGGAGGTATGAGTAAAAGGTTATGCTAAATCTTCCAACATGTGTCACTGGAGGAACGTCGATACACACGACACACTTCGGGGTACTATTGGCTTAACTTCCACAATGATTTGAACAAAACTCCAAACATGAAAGTTATAGCCTTATGTCTTATCCAACCACTCCAATTGGCCTCACCTCATTTGGATCAATAAACAATTTATCATGAATTTAATCGTAACGACGCTACAATAACACTGCACATCATCTATAACCAACCATACTATAAATCATAACTCGAAACTCTTAACATCCAAACTATACTTAAACTTACCCAAATAGCCAATAATCATACAAAATCTTAAACCATACCGTACACCGGGCTCGGCTATTACAAAAGTGTTCCCAAAGTTCTATTGACAACATCAATTTGTCCATCTGTTTGAGGATGACAAGTAGTAGAAAACAACAATTTTGTGCCAAGTTTAGCCCATAAAGTCTTCCAAAAGTAACTCAATAATTTAACATCGCGAACAGAAACAATAGTCCTAGGCACGCCATGCAACCTAACGAATTCTCTAAAGAACAAACCCGCGATGATTGAAGCATCATCGGTTTTATGACAAGCTATAAAATTTGCCATCTTAGAGAATCTATCCACAACAACAAAAATAGAATCCCTCCCCTTCTTAGTCCTAGGCAACCCCAAAATAAAGTCCATAGAAATGTCAATCCAAGTTCTATTTAAGAATAGCACGCAAAAGTGTTCCCAAAGTTCTATTGACAACATCAATTTGTCCATCCGTTTGAGGATGACAAGTAGTAGAAAACAACAATTTTGTGCCAAGTTTAGCCCATAAAGTCTTCCAAAAGTAACTCAACAATTTAACATCGCGACCAGAAACAATAGTCCTAGGCACGCCATGCAACCTAACGAATTCTCTAAAGAACAAACCCGCAATGTTTGAAGCATCATCGGTTTTATGACAAGCTATAAAATGTGTCATCTTAGAGAATCAATCCACAACAACAAAAATAGAATCTCTCCCCTTCTTTGTCCTAGGCGACCCCAAAATAAAGTCCATAGAAATGTCAATCAAAGTTCTTTTTAAGAATAGCACGCAAAGGTGTTCCCAAAGTTCTATTGACAACTTCAGTTTGTCCATCCGTTTGAGGATGACAAGTAGTAGAAAACAACAATTTTGTGCCAAGTTTAGCCCATAAAGTCTTCAAAAAGTAACTCAAGAATTTAACATCGCGACCAGAAACAATAGTCCTAGGCAAGCCATGCAACCTAACGACTTCTCTAAAGAACAAATCCGCAATGTTTGAAGCATAATCGGTTTTATGACAAGCTATAAAATGTGCCATCTTTGAGAATCTATCCACAACAACAAAAATAGAATCCCTCCCCTTCTTAGTCCTTGGCAACCCCAAAATAAAGTCCTTAGAATTGTCAATCCAAGTTCTTTTTAAGAATAGCACGCAAAAGTGTTCCCAAAGTTCTATTGACAATTTGTCCATCCGTTTGAAGATGACAAGTAGTAGAAAACAACAATTTTTTGCCAAGTTTAGCCCATAAAGTCTTCCAAAAGTAACTCAAGAATTTAACATCGCAACCAGAAACAAAAGTCCTAGGCAGGCCATGCAACCTAACGACTTCTCTAAAGAACAAATCCGCAATGTTTGAAGCATCATCGGTTTTATGACAAGCAATAATATGCCCCATCTTAGAGAATCTATCAACAACAACAAAAATAGAATCCCTCCCCTTCTTAGTCCTAGGCAACCCCAAAATAAAGTCCATAGAAATGTCAATCCAAGTTCTTTTTAAGAATAGCACACAAAAGTGTTCCCAAAGTTCTATTGACAACTTCAGTTTGTCCATCCGTTTGAGGATGACAAGTAGTAGAAAACAACAATTTTGTGCCAAGTTTAGCCCATAAAGTCTTCCAAAAGTAACTCAAGAATTTAACATCGCGACCAGAAACAACAGTCCTAGGCATGCCATGCAACCTAACGACTTCTCTAAAGAACAAATCCGCAATGTTTGAAGCATCATCGGTTTTATGACAAGCTATAAAATGTGCCATCTTAGAGAATCTATCCACAACAACAAAAATAGAATCCCTCCCCTTCTTAGTCCTAGGCGAGCCCAAAATAAAGTCCATAGAAATGTCAATCCAAGTTCTGTTTAAGAATAGCACGCAAAAGTGTTCCCAAAGTTCTATTGACAACTTCAATTTGTCCATCCGTTTGAGGATGACAAGTAGTAGAAAACAAAAATTTTGTGCCAAGTTTAGCCCATAAAGTCTTCCAAAAGTAACTCAAGAATTTAACATCGCGACCAGAAACAATAGTCCTAGGCATGCCATGCAACCTAACGACTTCTCTAAAGAACAAATCCGCAACGTTTGAAGCATCATCGGTTTTATGACAAGCTATAAAATGTGCCATCTTAGAGAATCTATCCACAACAACAAAAATCGAATCCCTCCCCTTCTTAGTCCTAGGCAACCCCAAAATAAAGTTCATAGAAATGTCAATCCAAGTTCTTTTTAAGAATAGCACGCAAAAGTGTTCCCAAAGTTCTATTGACAACTTCAGTTTGTCCATCCGTTTGAGAATGACAAGTAGTAGAAAACAACAATTTTGTGCCAAGTTTTGCCCATAAAGTCTTCCAAAAGTAACTCAAGAATTTAACATCGTGACCAGAAACAATAGTCCTAGGCACGCCATGCAACCTAACGACTTCTCTAAGGAACAAATCCGCAATGTTTGAAGCATCATCGGTTTTATGACATACTATAAAATGTGCCATCATTGAGAATCTATCCACAACAACAAAAATAGAATCCCTCCCCTTCTTTGTTCTAGGCGAACGCAAAATAAAGTCCATAGAAATATCAATTAAAGTTCTTTTTAAGAATAGCACGCAAAGGTGTTCCCAAAGTTCTATTGACAACTTCAGTTTGTCCATCCGTCTGAAGATGACAAGTAGTAGAAAACAACAATTTTGTGCCAAGTTTATCCCATAAAGTCTTCCAAAAGTAACTCAAGAATTTAACATAGCGACCAGAAACAATAGTCCTAGGCATGCCATGCAACCTAACGACTTCTCTAAAGAACATATCCGCAATGTTTGAAGCATCATCGGTTTTATGACAAGCTATAAAATGTGCCATCTTAGAGAATCTATCCACAGCAAAAAAAAATAGAATCCCTCCCCTTCTTAGTCCTAGTCAACCCCAAAATAAAGTTCATAGAAATGTCAATCCAAGTTCTTTTTAAGAATATCTCGCAAAAGTGTTCCCAGAGTTCTATTGACAACTTCAGTTTGTCCATTCGTTTGAGGATGACAAGTAGTAGAAAACAACAATTTTGTGCCAAGTTTAGCCCATAAAGTCTTCCAAAAGTAACTCAAGAATTTAACATCGCGACCAGAAACAACAGTCCTAGGCATGCCATGCAACCTAACGACTTCTCTAAAGAACAAATCCGCAATGTTCGAAGCATCATCGATTTTATGACAAGCTATAAAATGTGCCATCTTAGAGAATCTATCCACAACAACAAAAATAGAATCCCTCGCCTTCTTAGTCCTAGGCGACCTCAAAATAAAGTCCATAGAAATGTCAATCCAAGTTCTTTTTTAGAATAGCTCGCAAAAGTGTTCCTAGAGTTCTATTGACGACTTCAGTTTGTCCATCCGTTTGAGGATGACAAGTAGTAGAAAACAACAATTTTGTGCCAATTTTAGCCCTTAAAGTCTTCCAAAAGTAACTCAAAAATTTAACATCGCGACCAGAAACAACAGTCCTAGGCATGCCATGCAACCTAACGACTTCTCTAAAGAACAAATCCGCAATGTTTGAAGCATCATCGGTTTTATGACAAGCTATAAAATGTGCCATCTTAGAGAATCTATCCACAACAACAAAAATAGAATCCCTCCCCTTCTTAGTCCTAGGCAACCCCAAAATAAAGTCCATAGAAATGTTAATCCAAGTTCTTTTTAAGAATAGCACGCAAAAGTAATCCCAAAGTTTTATTGACAACCTCAGTTTATCCATCCGTTTGAGGATGACAAGTAGTAGAAAACAACAATTTTGTGCTAAGTTTAGCCCATAAAGTCTTCCAAAAGTAACTCAAGAATTTAACATCGCGATCAGAAACAATAGTCCTAGGCACGCCATGCAACCTAACGACTTCTCTAAAGAACATATCCGCAATGTTTGAAGCATCATCGGTTTTATGACAAGCTATAAAATGTGCCATCTTAGAGAATCTATCCACAACAACAAAAATAGAATCCCTCCCCTTCTTAGTCCTAGGTGATGCGACTATAGGTGGCCAAGCTCCAAGGAAGGCATGGGATCCGTTGCAGTTACCGGATGGACCAATCACAAGGGGCCGATTAAAGAAGCTCAAGGAGGCCTTACAAGGATTCATGAGCAAGCATGAAGAGGTCGTGTTGCATGGAAGCAAGCGGGAGAGTCATAGAAACATTATACAAGTGTTTCAAGATGAAACTTCCAGCAACATTGGCGCCCGAGCGGCAACTTATTACCGCCCGAGCGCCATTCATACTGTCCAAGGAGAAAAAGCGGCAGAAGAGCCGCGCCCGAGCGGCATAATCTTACCGCCCGAGCGCGACCAGGGCAGAAGCTTGGCGCTCAAGCGGCCGAAGTCTACCGCCCGAGAGCGCGCCGATTTCGAGAAATATTACATTCCTTAATTAGAGTCCTAGTTGGTTTGGTAACTAGATTTCTTTGTTATCTTTTTGATATAAGGATTATTTTGGACGAAAATTAAAGAACAATAGAGATTTATTATTGATATTTTATCAACTTTGAGAATTTTCTCTCAACTTTTCAAAGCCAAGCTTTGTAAAATCAAAATCAAACTTATCAAAGTTTTTAACTTTGTGGCGTTTGTCGATCGTTGCTTGTGCGGATTGTCGTAGGCAAAGTTCTTCGAAGGTTCGTATAGTTTTCGATTGTTTATCTTCATGTTTATTTGTTGCTAAACTCTTGCTAGTTTAGAGATGAATATCACACAACACTTGAATCAAAAGATCGGGAAAACACACGCGTCTTGTTATTGTAATTGAATAGAGGGTGCGATTCACTTTTAATCGTGTTTGCTATTTATTCGTATCAAGATTCACATCATTTGGTATCAGAGCACAGGTTTATTGAATTCAAGTGAATTATCTTGTTCTTAAATTGCAGATCTGTATTATTTCTTCGTTTATCTTAAGATCTGTTTTGTTCTATCGTTCTTCGTAATTTTTCGTGAATCCGTGATTCTCGAAATTTGTTGGTGATTTTTTTTGGGATTTTCGAGTAGTACTCAAGCCAAAAAAAAAAAAAAAAAAAGAAAAGAGTACAAAAAAATTCCGAAAATTCACCATTAATTCTTTTTGATATCTTGTTCTATTTCTTTTAGAGAGTCATATTTAATTGTCTCACACAGTCAAAAAAAAAATATATATATATATATATTATATATATTATATTCAAATTTCGTGTTTACACGGTCCAAGTGAGTCGGTTGCAATTGTTCACAAGTTGAAACTTGATTGTTAGATTTACTCAAAAATACAAAGTTTGAAGCTCTTGAGGGAACTCTCAAATTTGAGTGACATTACTTGAGTGTGAGTGATATTTCTTTGGAGTGACTAGTGAGTATTTGTTGTGAGCAAAAAAAAATAATAATAATAATAATAATAAGAGAGGAGAGACGAGTGAATTTCTTTGGAGTGACCGTGAGCATTTGGGTGAGGATTATTTTATTTCTACTAACCTTTTCTTGCAGGTACAACTTTGAAATTAAATGGAGAGGGAGGTAGGAGATAGTTCGAATTCGGGGTTGTCTAAGGCCCAAAGAGATGCGTTGTTTGTGGATCTTAGTAAATTGATGACGACCCAAATGGAGTCGTTGCATGAGAGGTTGTTTGGGTAAACTTGAGGTTAGTGTTAGTGGGGGTAAACCTAAGCCTAAGGATTTGGGTAGAGATGATGAGGAGTATGATCTAGGAGGAGGCGATGAGAGTCAAAATGAAAATTGGGGTAGGAATGGAAGATATAGAGGATTTGGGAGAGGAAGAAGAGAAGCTATGAGGGTTAGGTATGAGGAGACTAGGGAAGATGGTCACATGGGTAGTATTAAGATGAAAATCCCTTCATTCCATGGGAAATCGGACCCGGAGGCGTACCTATAATGGGAAAAGAGGGTAGAGTTCGTATTTGAATGTCACCACTACTCCGAACAAAAGAAGGTGAGGTTGGCGGTGGTTGAATTCTTAGACTATGCTCTCATTTGGTGGGATCAATTAGTGACCACTAAAAGAAAGTATAATGAGAGACCCATTGAATCTTGGGATGAGATGAAGAGTGTAATGAGGAAGAGGTTTGTGCCTAACCACTATTATAGGGAGATGTTTAAGAGGTTACAAACTTCGAGGCAAGGGTTGAAGAGTGTTGAGGACTACTATAAGGAGATGGAAGTACTCATGATTAGGGCAAATACTGAGGAGGATAATGAAGCAACTATGGCTCGTTTTCTTTGTGGTTTGAACAGGGAGATTCAAGATCAAGTGGAGCTTCGGCACTACTTAGATCTAGACGAGATGGTGCAAATGGCCATTAAAGTGGAGCAACAACTCAAAAGGCGAGGAGTTGGCCGCACCAATCAAACCGGAGGTGCATCTTCTTCTTGGCGACCAAATGCGGCCAAGCGAGATGATAGCAAAGTGGTGACCAAGCCTAAGTTTGAACCAAAGCAAGAGGCACCTAGACATGGAGTACAAGGTAAATCTGAAATTCATACTACTCGTTCTAGAGATACAAAATGTTTTAGATGTCAAGGGTTGGGCCATATTGCTAGTGAGTGTCCTAATAAGAGAGTCATGTTTTTGAATGATTATGGTGAATATGAGTCTCAAAGTGAGGGGGATGGCGAGGGTAGTGATGATGATATGCCGGAGTTGGAGGATCCCGATGAGGGATATGGGGCGGTTGTAGGAGTAGCTCTAGTGACTAGGCGAATCATGAGTGCCCAAGTCAAAGATGAGGAGATTAACCAAAGGGAGAACTTGTTTCACACTAGATGTTTTGTGAGTGGTAAGGTGTGCAATGTAATCATAGATGGGGGAAGTTGCACCAATGTGGCTAGCATTGAGATGGTTGAGAAATTGGGATTGCCTACAATAAAACATCCTCAACCATATAAGCTTCAATGGTTGAACGATTGTACGGAGGTGAGAGTGAATAGGCAAGTTCTAGTGTCCTTTTCAATTGGGAAGTATGTGGATGAGGTTTTGTGTGACATGGTACCTATGCATGCTTGTCATATATTGTTGGGTAGGCCATGGCAATTTGATAGGCGAGTGACTCACGATGGGTTCAAAAACAAGTATTCGTTTTTCTTGAAAAAAGAAACTGTTGTCTTACTTCCATTGTCCCCAAAGCAAGTATTGGAGGACCATTTGAAAAAAAGAAGAGAGAGGAGGCCGAAAAAAAGAGTGAATTAAAAAGTGAGATGGCCTCTGAAAATAAAATTGAAGTGGCTGAAAAAAGGAGAGTTGAAAAGAGTGAGATAGCCACACAAACAAAAAAAGAGAGGAAATAAATTGAGGGGAAAGAAAAAGAGAGGAAAGAGGCCAAAAAGAATTCTTATATGGCCCAAAAAGGTGAGATAAAACACTTGTTGCACACACATGAACCATTTGTGTAATGCCCGGAAATTTAATCCTAGTAATCTATAATTATTGAAATATAAGTTGATATGATTATGAAAGGATTAATCGGGACACGAAATAAAATTATATTTGAAGGGTGCAATTGTTGGACAGAAACATTGGCGCCCGAGCGGTAAGAAATGATCGCCCGAGCGCCAAAGTCCAATAGGAACACATCTTGTATAGAAGAAGTGGCGCCCGGGCGGTAGTTTTTGACTGCCCGAGCGCCAATGTGCAATTCGGAAGAGTTCGGACAGAAACTGCCGCGCTCGAGCGGTAGTTTATTACCGCTCGAGCGCCGCCTGAATTGAATGATAATGAGACACGTATCATTAACCGAACCACTTGATATATATATGTAATTATATGTGGTTCCTTCAGTAAAAAGGAAGAAAGAAGCTCGAGAAAGGTTCCTGTATAAGAGTGAAAAATCCTTACGCCTTTTGTGAAAAATCCGTCCGTCTGAATTGTAATCCGACTTCAGT
The DNA here is from genome assembly GCF_022965805.1 of Primulina eburnea. Classification (NCBI taxonomy): domain Eukaryota; kingdom Viridiplantae; phylum Streptophyta; class Magnoliopsida; order Lamiales; family Gesneriaceae; genus Primulina; species Primulina eburnea. Next base: position 23,486,682 of record NC_133112.1, read on the forward strand.
ACTGTAATCCTATCGACGTACGTAAGTTTTGCTACGTTTTGACATGCTTTGAAATTATGCTATTGTCAGAATTGAATAGGATTCATATATGATGTTCTTGACATGTTAGACATCATAGAATCGAAGTCAGATTAAGAAACAGACTTATTGTGGAATTGTTATGAATTTTCTGTAGTATATTGATTTATACTGGACAGATTTGAATTGTGACGGGATTACGGATTGTATTGGATATGAGTTATAGATTGTAACTGTTATCTGGTGAATTGGTATTGACGGGGATATTAAAAATTGTACCGTTATACCGTTGATTTTGAATTAAATCTAGATTGATCAGATTATTATGGAATTGACTGGTATATTGATATGAGATTATTGATATTGTCAGTACCAGACAGATTGTGAGTTCAGGACTTTGACTGAGCCAGAAACCGACGAAAGAAAGGTATAAGTCAATGTGGTATTGGGAGATGGACTTGAGTCGGTTTAGACTTGGGTTTCCCTAAATCACATACTTTACTTTGTTGCATTGATATTTGCATTGATTGATTGATATACTTGTTTTCTTGAGTTATAGATTACAGGTATTAGAAGAGTAATCTTATGACAGAAGTGCCGTTAGTGGTGGGATCACCACGGGCACATTGCACGATGTCATAAGATGGTGTATTGGCGGTTGTGCCAAAGACTGTCACTGGATGTTTGGCTATCGATGTGGATAGGATGGTGGCTTTTTCTATTACTGTTAATCAGTATTGTATCGATGTGGATAGATTAGTAGCTCTTCTATTATTGTTAATCGATGTCATATCGATGTGGATAGAATTAGAGTTGCTTCTATTACTGTTAATCGGTACTATATTGATGTGGATAGAATAATAGCTTCCTCTATTACTGGTAATCGATACCGTATCGATGTGAATAGAACTGGAGTCTTTTCTATTACTGTTGATCGATACCATATCGGCATGGATAGAACTAGAGTCTTTTCTATTACTGCTAGTCGATATACGCTGCCAACTTCCGGAATCGGGATCCCTAGACTAGGATTGAGTCTAGTCTGAATGATGTAGCTACGAGTATTGTCGACAGTTTGATATTGATTATGTTTCAGACTTTGTTACATATATTTGTTACCTGAGTACATGCTTTATATTGGTTATATGATTTCTTATTACGTTGATTTATACTGGAGTATATTCTCACCAGTTTATCCGGCTGTTGTCTTGTCTGTATGTGTACTTGACAACAGGTGGGACAGGATCAGGGTCCAGGAGATGAAGAGAGAGATCGTGATTAGAGTGGTGGCACTGGACTTGGACTAGAGATAGGGTTGAACACTTGATAGTAGTTGTCAAACCCTAGTTTGAATAAATGTGTTGTAATACAGGACTTGTATTTTATATACTGATATGTATATATGTTTTAATTTTCACTACGTTCCGCATTTTAAAAAAAAATTTAGACCCTGTTTCTAATTGATTAATTAGTCCCAAATATGATTAAGAACTTGATTAGCGTCCGGGTCCCCACAATTTGTGTTAGTTCTTTATAAGGAGATCCTCCTTAACACAAGTGATATAGCCGGAACTCTTCCGAGCATTATTGTTTCACTATTGCAGGAGTTTGACGATGTATTTCCGAAGGAGCTACCTCAAGGCTTACCACCATTGAGGGGGATTGAACACCAAATTGATTTGGTGCCCGGGAGTGCCTTGCCGAACCGTCCCGCTTATAGGAGCAATCCGGAGGAGACAAAAGAGCTACAAAGGCAGGTAAGTGAGTTATTAGATAAAGGTTATGTGCGTGAGTCCATGTCACCTTGTGCGGTGCCTGTTTTGCTAGTCCCTAAGAAAGATGGCTCATGGCGTATGTGTGTCGACTGTAGAGCAATCAATAACATAACCATTAAGTATAGGCATCCCATACCTAGACTAGATGATATGTTAGATGAATTGCATGGGTCTTGCATTTTTAGCCAAATTGATTTGAGAAGTGGGTATCACCAAATTAGGATGAGAGAAGGTGATGAGTGGAAAACTGCTTTTAAAACTAAGTATGTGTTGTATGAGTGGATGGTTATGCCTTTTGGTTTAACTAATGCACCTAGCACCTTTATGAGGTTAATGAATCATGTCTTGCGTGCACATATAGGTAAATTTGTCGTGGTTTACTTTGATGATATCCTAGTGTATAGCAAGAATCTTGAAGAGCATGTTAAACACTTGAAACTTGTGCTAATCACATTAAGGGCTGAAAATTTGTATGCTAACTTAAAGAAGTGTGATTTTTGTACAAACAAACTTGTGTTTCTTGGTTTCGTTGTGAGTTCACAAGGGATACAAGTGGATGAAGACAAGGTAAGTGCTATTCGAGATTGGCCATCGCCTACTACTGTTGGTCAAGTCCGAAGCTTTCATGGTCTTGCAAGCTTCTATAGGAGGTTTGTAAGGGATTTTAGCACATTGGCGGCACCGATGACGGCGGTCATCAAGAAGAACGTTCCATTCTGTTGGGGCGAGGAGCAAGAGAAGTCCTTTAATATTATCAAGCAAAAATTAATTAATGCTCCTTTACTTGTCTTACCTGATTTTTCTAATACGTTTGAAATTGAATGTGATGCATCTGGTGTAGGTATTGGTGGGGTGTTGATGCAAGGAGGACGGCCGGTGGCATACTTTAGTGAGAAGCTCAATGGAGCAGCGCTGAACTATCCCACGTATGACAAAGAGTTCTACGCACTTGTGAGGACCCTCGAGACGTGGCAGCACTACTGGAGGCCTAAGGAGTTTGTGATTCATACGGATCATGAGTCTCTAAAGCGCCTTAAGGGTCAACAAAAGTTGAATAAGCGGCATGCCAAGTGGGTGGCATTCATAGAGACATTTCCCTACATGATCAAATACAAGAAAGGTAAGGAAAACGTAGTGGCCGACGCACTATCACGAAGGTTAAGCATGGACGGCAAAAAAGAAGGCCGAATTTGTTAGGGGATTGCATGAGAGGGTGAAAGCCAATATTGAGAAAAGAAATGCCCAATATGCTAAGCAAGCTAACAAGGGGAAGAAGAAGGTGGTCTTTGAGAAAGGGATTGGGTATGGTTACACTTGAAGAAGGAGAGGTTTCCGGAGAAGCGTCGCTCAAAGCTATTACCTAGGGGCGATGGACCATTCCAAGTCCTTGAGAGGATCAATGACAATGCCTACAAACTCGACTTGCCAGGTGAGTATAATTATAGTTCTACATTTAATGTTAGTGACTTGTAGTTATTTGATGTAGGTGATGAGCTGGATTTGAGGACAAATCCTTTTCAAGAAGGGGAGGATGATGCGACTATAGGTGGCCAAGCTCCAAGGAAGGCATGGGATCCGTTGCAGTTACCGGATGGACCAATCACAAGGGGCTGATTAAAGAAGTTCAAGGAGGCCTTACAAGGATTCATGAGCAAGCATGAAGAGGTCGTGTTGCATGGAAGCAAGCGGGAGAGTCATAGAAACATTATACAAGTGGTTCAAGATGAAACTTCCAGCAACATTGGCGCCCGAGCGGCAACTTATTACCGCCCGAGCGCCATACATACTGTCCAAGGAGAAAAAGCGGCAGAAGAGCCGCGCCCGAGCGGCATAATCTTACTGCCCGAGCGCAACCAGGGCAGAAGCTTGGCGCTCAAGCGGCCGAAGTCTACCGCCCGAGCGCGCGCCGATTTCGAGAAATATTACATTCCTTAATTAGAGTCCTAGTTGGTTTGGTAACTAGATTTCTTTGTTATCTTTTTTATATAAGGATTATTTTGGACGAAAATTAAAGAACAATAGAGATTTATTATTGATATTTTATCAACTTTGAGAATTTTCTCTCAACTTTTCAAAGCCAAGCTTTGTTAAATCAAAATCAAACTTATCAAAGTTTTTAACTTTGTGGCGTTTGTCGATCGTTGCTTGTGCGGATTGTCGAAGGCAATGTTCTTCGAAGGTTCGTATAGTTTTCGATTGTTTATCTTCGTGTTTATTTGTTGCTAAACTCTTGCTAGTTTAGAGGTGAATATGACACAACACTTGAATCAAAAGATCGGGAAAACACACGCGTCTTGTTATTGTAATTGAATAGAGGGTGCGATTCACTTTTAATCGTGTTTGCTATTTATTCGTATCAAGATTCACATCACTAGGCAACCCCAAAATAAAGTCCATAGAAATGTCAATCCAAGTTCTTTTTAAGAATAGCACGCAAAAGTGTTCCCAAAGTTCTATTGACAACTTCAGTTTGTCCATCCGTTTGAGGATGACAAGTAGTAGAAAACAACAATTTTTTGCCAAGTTTAGCCCATAAAGTCTTCCAATAGTAACTAAAGAATTTAACATCGCGACCAGAAACAATAGTCCTAGGCATGCCATGCAACCTAACGACTTCTCTAAAGAACAAATCTGCAATGTTTGAAGCATCATCGGTTTTATGACAAGCTATAAAATGTGCCATCTTAGAGAATCTATCCACAACAACAAAAATAGAATCCCTCCCCTTCTTTGTCTTAGGCGACCCCAAAATAAAGTCTATAGAAATATCAATCCAAGTTCTTTTTAAGAATAGCACGCAAAGGTGTTCCCAAAGTTCTATTGACAACTTAAGTTTGTCCATCCGTTTGAGGATGACAAGTAGTAGAAAACAACAATTTTGTGCCAAGTTTAGCCCATAAAGTCTTCCAAAAGTAACTCAAGAATTTAACATCGCGACCAGAAACAATAGTCCTAGGCACTCCATGCAACCTAACGACTTCTCTAAAGAACAAATCCGCAATGTTTGAAGCATCATCGGTTTTATGACAAGCTATAAAATGTGCCATCTTAGAGAATCTATCCACAGCAAAAAAAAATAGAATCCCTTGAAAGGGATCGATATACGGTGTTCAAAATCGCAACGGAAGCACAAAATTTTTTTCAAAACATGAAAACCGAAATTTTTGGTATAATATTTTTCAAAATTGAACACCATGTACTAGTTGTACAAACATATACAAAAATCTCAACTTTCAAGCATAGGGTGTTGAGAAAATTACCTATCAATCACAAGGATTGATTTTATGGCTCCAACTAAGGTGTAAACACCTTAGCTCTTGAATGGCATGAAGAAATCTACAAGCTCCTCCTTTTCTTTGAGTTCTTTCCTTCAAAATCAAGCCCACCACTAACTAGGTAAATCCCTTCTTGTTTTGCACTAGAAAAACAAGAAGATTTATCAAAGAGAAGTATTTTATTCTTCAACAATTTGAAGAACAAAATGGAGAAAAATCTTGGGAGAGAATGGGGAGGAGAGTTTCGGCCATGTGGAGTGTAGAATGAGGGAGGAGAATCAAGTCTTGGGGTTGCAAAAAGTTGATACAAAAAGTTGCATGCCAACCAATATTTTATTCAATAGTATTCCCCAACTCTTCACCTCCCATGCATTCATATAATATAGTTTTCTATCAAATAAAAAACCATAGACTAAATTTAATTATCTCAAACATATTTGAGACAAATTAAATATTACTTGAATTTACTCAAGTCCCACTAGTTAAATAATTATTTTAATTGAGCTCTACTAGACTCAATATTATTTAATTAATCCAACACTTGAATTAATTTAATTATTTGGGCTCTACTAGGCCCACTAGTGTTTAATTAATTCAACACTTGAATTAATTTAATTTAGTCCATAATAATGTTTATGAAAATCACAATTTTCAAAAACATTAGTCACTTGGCCAAATTTTAATTTAGGAACACTTCCATAAATTAAAATTTATATTTCTCTCATAGAAGTCATACTTCTATTTTTCTTTACACTTATAAACACATTTATAAGCCGTTCAACACATTGAACCATTTTCTCCTTTATAGAAGTCAAACTTCTAATTTTACTTACGCTTATAAACTCCTTTATAAGCCGTTCAACACATTGAACTATTTTACTTCTCATCGGGATTTACAAAGCTAGTACTTGTGTGGCCCTCAATGGTTCATTGATACAACTAGCCGTGGGTTCACATCTCCATGTGATTCGGACTAAACATGTCCTTATTCGAGCATACCCTAATTGCTCCATTCTTACTTATCAACACCTTGATAATAAGAACGTCAGAACTCAAGTCTGATAGTACCCACATCACGTTAAACGCCTAGCAGCATCGCTTACGTGATTCCCTAGGTATCACATGATAGTGCCTGCAAGAACCATTCAATTATGGTTAGCGCACAGTACGGTCCCTTCAACTCATATATCCCGATCGATTCGACAACCATTGGTTTATCGAGAGTTGTCAATGAATCGATACTATGTGTCATGTCGTAGTTGCATCGATGGTGTAATCTATGAAACACCTTTCATAATTACAACCATACTCTGGCCAGAGATTTCGATCTACATACACATGATAACACATAGGATATCCATACCCGAAGGTAAGCGGTGAATCCCCGACTACAATGCATCGACTCCTATGTGTTTCGACAGAACACCCAACCTTGCCACCTGATGACCCCATAAGAGTCGGTAAACAAGTCAAAGTGTAATTCTAGCACATAGAGTCTCAATGTTGTCCCGGGTCATAAGGACTAATTCTGTACAACCATAAACTAGGACATTTCCACTCGATAAGTGAGAACCACTTGGAAAGTCCTTTTATGGAGGGTTGTTCAGTGCACTCTACAAGGTGCACCTATCTGCATGTTCGGACATCACAATGTCCCCTACCAATGAAACATGGTACTCACATCGCAGATACTAGTCTCGAACTCTAGCGGCCTATATCCTTCTTAGTGGCGGCTGAATCGACTAGGAACCGTTTAGAATATACAGTATTACAAATATGAGTTTCATGATACTCATCATATGAGCATCTCATATTCTTTCTACTATTTGTATACTCAAGGGCTTTATCTATGCAGCTAGCATGGGTATACAGATAAAGATTTGCCAAAATAATAATTTCAAATATTATTAAAATAAAGATTGCTTATACATAGAGTTTCATTGTGAACACTCGGCCAACACTTGGCTCGACGGGCACCTACTCTAACAATCTCCCACTTGCACTAGAGCCAACTACCCATATGCATAAAACCCATTGATTCGCGATGCTTGTCGAATAATGGTCCAGGTAAAGGCTTAGCTAGTGGATCAACAACATAATCTGCGGAGCCGACTTTGTCAATAGACACTACTCTTCTTTCCACAATCTCTCCGAGGATGTGGTACTTTCTCAATACGAGTTTGGATTCTTATGAGACCTTGGCTCCTTTGCTTGAGCTATAGCTCCCGTGTTGTCACACAACACCGGGATAGGAGCAACTCCATTAGGAATGACGTCCAACTCTTAGACGAAATTCCTTATCCAAACAGCCTCCCTTGCTGCATCTGATGCAGCAATGTATTCGGCCTCTGTGCTGGAATCCGTAATATTGTCTTGCTTGGAACTCTTCCAAGAGACAGCAGCACCTTTGAGCATGAATACAAACCTAGAGGTTGACTTCGAGTTATCGATATCGCTTTGGAAGCTAGAGTCGGTATAGCCTTCCAATTTCAGTTCTCTACCCCCATAGACCAAGAACAACTTATTGGTCCTTCTCAACAACTTGAGGATGTCTTTCACAGCTTTCTAGTTGTGGAAGATCGGGGTTCGATTGATATCTTTTCACTACACATAGTGAAAACGCCACGTCAGGACGTGTAGGTATCATCCCATACATGATATTACCAATTGCCGAAGCATACGGAATGCGTGTCATCGTCACTATCTCTGCATCAGTCTCAGGAGACAGACTTGGATAGGGACACGCCATGACACATTGGTAGATGTCCTCTCAAGGACGCATCCATCGAGAACCGCTTCACGATGGTATCATGTATGTGGACTGGGTGAGACCAAGTCATCTTTTCGATCTATCTCAATAGATCTGTATCCCAATACAAAAGATGCTTCACCCAAGTCCTTCATCGAGAACTTACTCGCTAACCATATCTTTGTTGATTGCAACATTCCTACATCATTCCCAAAGATTAGAATGTCATCAACATAAAGCACCAGAAATGTCACAACACTCCCACTGACCTTCTTATACACATAGGGTCCCTCATGATTCACAGTAAATCAAACTATTTGATTGTACTGTCGAATCTGAGGTTCCAACTCCTAGATGCCTGCTTTAGATCATAAATAGATCTCTGAAGTTTGCATACCATATGCTCACTTCCGATAGATGTAAACCCTTCAGGTTTAGACATGTAAATAACTTTCTTAAAATCCCCATTTAAGAAAGTTTGTCTTGACATCCATCTGCCATATCTCATAGTCATACTATGCAGCTATGGCTAATAAAATCCTTATGGACTTGAACATTGCGATTGGGAAAAGGTTTCCTCAAAGTCAACTCCTTGTCTTTGAGTACATCCTTTTGCCACCAATCGCGCCTTGAAGGTCAACACCTTCCCATCCTCCCCAAGTCCCTGTGGGAACAGTTCCCACAGGTGGATCCACAAGATCCTACACTTGGTTCGAATGCATGGAATTCATCTCAGATTCCATTGCTTCAAGCCACTTGGATGAATCGGCATCAGATAACGCTTCCTTGAAGGTCCATGGATCACATCCATGGTTAGGCTCATCATGGCCTTCTTCAAGAAGCTGACCATACCTCATAGGTGGTCTCGAGACTTTCTCGTATCTTCTAGGAGCTTGTATCTCCTCTCTTGGCTCTTTGGGTGTGGGTTCTATAACTGTGGGTGTCTCTCGAACATCTTCGAGTTCTATCATCTCCCTTTTTCTATCCAATAGAAAATCCTTTTCCCAAAAAGGTTGCATTCCTAGAAACAAACACTTTTGTTTCTTGGGGATGATAGAAATGATATCCAACTTAATTCCTTGGATATCCCACAAAGTAACATAAAATGGATCAACAATCCAATTTATCTCCCACTACCTGCTTCACATAAGCAGGGCTCCCCATATTCTAAGATAAGAATATTTGGGAGGCTTACCCATCCATATCTCATATGGTGTCTGCCTTTGAATGGACATTTAATGGAATATCTTTTAATTTTAAGTTATAGAGATCGTTTTCAAGTTCTCAAGTACCAATTAAACATTCATTCTTGTAAATGTTGCAAACACCTTTGCTAAATAAACAAGAATATCCATCTTTATCACAATAGAAATGGAAATAATGTTTTTTCATCAAAAAGGTACAAACAAACATCTCTTAATTAACTTAAAACTATTGTTCAACAATAAGTAAACATCTCTTAAGGTCTTGGCAGCAACTCTTGCTCCATTGCCCATCCTCAAGAAGGTCACACCTTCCTTAAGCTTCCTACTTCTTCCCATCACCTGTAACCCATTACAGAGATGTGAGTCACAACCGGTATCTAATACCCAAGAAGTAGAGTTAATTAAAATGTTTACTTAAATTTAGAACATACCGTTTCCAGAACACTTCTGGGCAAGATATTCTTTGCAATTTCGCCTCCAATGTCCAGGCTTCTTGCAGTGATGACAAACATCACCAGTCTTGTCAGCCTTAACTGGTCTGGCTGCCACAACGGGATTCGGAGATTGCCTCAACAAGGGCTCGTTCTTCTCGGGACGTTGGAAAGAACGCTTCTTTCCATTCCCATGTGGATCAATCTTCGTACCAGATGAAGAACCCACATAAAGAACCGACTTCTCTTTCTTGATAGTGGACTCAAAGGTAACAAGCATGTTTACCAACTCCTCAAGGGTCGGTTCCATCTTGTTCATGTTGAAGTTCACCACAAAAGGATCAAATGAGCTAGGCAGCGATAACAGCAACACGTCCGTGGTCAACTCCGAAGGCAAGATCAAATCCATGCCAACGAGCTTGTCCACGAGCCCGATCACCTTTAAGCCATGCTCATGGACCGAGGCCCCATCTCGCATGCGCAAAGTGATCAGCTCCTTGACGGTAGCATGCCTTAGAGGTCGTGTTTGCTCACCAAAGAGCTCTTTGAGATGCAAATGAATGTCAGCAGCACTCTTTGCACCCTCAAAACGCCTCTGAAGCTCATCGTTCATAGAAGTCAGCATATAACACCTGGCTATCAAGTCATGGTCACACCATTCCTTGTAAGCCTGCAATTCCTCAGGATTGCAGTCAGTCGGAGCCTCAACAGGGGGCGACTGAGTTAGTGTATATGTTACCCTTTCCGAATTCAAGACGATTTTTAGGTTTCTTAGCCAAGTGAGGTAATTAGGTCCGGTTAACATGTGTTTGTCGAGTATTGCAGATATCGGATTGCGAATCGAAGACATTGTCAAAATTTGTACTGAAAAGTAAAACAGATAAATGTTGATGACTATTTTAAATATTTAGTAAGATATGAAGTTTGGACTTTTACTTCATAAATATTTGCTCCCACTGTTTTGACATCTTTCACTACCCTCTAGTGAAAACGGGAAACTCCTTTCCTCAGTAGGTACGTAAGGTCCAATTAACGAATTATGATCCCGAATAATATCAGCCAATCACAATTCCTAAAAGGTAGTTTCCAATTGCATCACAATGCAACCCTTAACGTAAACTTTTGTCTCACGTTTGATTAGGACCCAATAATATGACGTCGTTCATCTTCACGTGTCAAGCCTTACCCATCGATGTTGAACCTTAATGGACGGTCGCCATGAGTTCCCTCAATAATATGAGCCGAAATCATGGGAGTTCCACGTAGTTCACATCACCATGTCAATGGATGTCACAGCTTTCCGGCACCCAGGGCCCCCCCAATAATATGAGCCGAGCCCCGAGTACGGGTAGCGTTCATCATGCACCCATTGTCGATGGAAGACAAGGAAATTATAAACAAATTTATAATTCCCCTTTTCGGGCTTGATATTAATTTTGAATCTTATTCAAAATGAGGGTTTTTTAATTTTGAAAGGTCTCATCATTAATTTTATTTTAAAAGCTCGCCATGTTTGATCGTATGTTTGCCGGATTCATGCAACTTTGTTATTATAATAATAATAACACACATACTCATTATTTATAACATATCATGCATATATCATAAATAGAAAACAATACAAGGATGATCAATCGCCCCAAAACTAATGGCCCGTGTGAGCCAAACACGGGCCTAGGTCCAATCCTAGGGTAAATGCACGGGATGCAATGCAACTAAATTATTACATTAGCATCCAATATTACATGTCTTCGATCTTCATAATCACCAAGGCCACCATCTTCTAATCTTGATCTTCCCCTATTCTAATATTTACAAATAAATATCCATGGCACATAGGGATACATCTCATGGGGTGGGAACGGGCCATAAACCAAGCCCACTTTAAAAATTGATAATTATTACAATCATACAACACAAATATCCTAGCATACACCTAGCAAATTGGGCTTGGGCTTTTGATCATCCTTCATGCATAATATCACATATCATACACCATCAATTAATTATCACTATAATTAATTGATCCAATATTATATATCTTGATCCAATCACTAACCGCCACGATTATAAACTAAATTAACAAAGTATACAAACACCTTTGTCTACTTTCCAATTAATTTATTTATAACCGAATTTCTTATAAATCACAATTTACTATAAATAATTAAAGTCCAACTTCAATTATTTATTTTATGAGAAAGATTTGCAACTTTTGTAATTTTAAACTTAAGGGCCCAAAAACTTATTTTTCACCAAAAACATTTTGGCCCATTTAAAATTCACAAATATGTTGACCATCTAATGGCCCAACAACTCAAGGCCCATGACACTTTGATATTCCAAAACACTTTTGGAAACCCTAGTCGTCATCGCCGTCGCCGGAGTTCCGTCGCCGGATTCCGGCCAACATTCCGGCCAACATGCAAAAAAATTTTTTTTTTTTGTTAAACTTTAGGGGCTGTTCGGGCAGCCCCTCGGGCTGCCCTTGCTGCCCGAAATGGGCAGCCCTCGGGCAGCCCGAGCTGCCCGAAACGGGCAGCAACATGCTGCCCGAAATTCCCCACAAGAAGGCCTCGGTTTTGTTGCAAATTTTCATCTCAAACGGTTAGAAATCGCCCTCAATATAATATCTTGTATATGTTGCACAAAAACTAGTAACCTTAGCTCTTGATACCACTTGAAAGGGATCGATATACGGTGTTCAAAATCGCAACGGAAGCACAAAATTGTTTTCAAAACATGAAAACCGAAATTTTTGGTATAATATTTTTCAAAATTGAACACCATGTACTAGTTGTACAAACATATACAAAAATCTCAACTTTCAAGCATAGGGTGTTGAGAAAATTACCTATCAATCACAAGGATTGATTTTATGGCTCCAACTAAGGTGTAAACACCTTAGCTCTTGAATGGCATGAAGAAATCTACAAGCTCCTCCTTTTCTTTGAGTTCTTTCCTTCAAAATCAAGCCCACCACTAACTAGGTAAATCCCTTCTTGTTTTGCACTAGAAAAACAAGAAGATTTATCAAAGAGAAGTATTTTATTCTTCAACAATTTGAAGAACAAAATGGAGAAAAATCTTGGGAGAGAATGGGGAGGAGAGTTTCGGCCATGTGGAGTGTAGAATGAGGGAGGAGAATCAAGTCTTGGGGTTGCAAAAAGTTGATACAAAAAGTTGCATGCCAACCAATATTTTATTCAATAGTATTCCCCAACTCTTCACCTCCCATGCATTCATATAATATAGTTTTCTATCAAATAAAAAACCATAGACTAAATTTAATTATCTCAAACATATTTGAGACAAATTAAATATTACTTGAATTTACTCAAGTCCCACTAGTTAAATAATTATTTTAATTGAGCTCTACTAGACTCAATATTATTTAATTAATCCAACACTTGAATTAATTTAATTATTTGGGCTCTACTAGGCCCACTAGTGTTTAATTAATTCAACACTTGAATTAATTTAATTTAGTCCATAATAATGTTTATGAAAATCACAATTTTCAAAAACATTAGTCACTTGGCCAAATTTTAATTTAGGAACACTTCCATAAATTAAAATTTATATTTCTCTCATAGAAGTCATACTTCTATTTTTCTTTACACTTATAAACACATTTATAAGCCGTTCAACACATTGAACCATTTTCTCCTTTATAGAAGTCAAACTTCTAATTTTACTTACGCTTATAAACTCCTTTATAAGCCGTTCAACACATTGAACTATTTTACTTCTCATCGGGATTTACAAAGCTAGTACTTGTGTGGCCCTCAATGGTTCATTGATACAACTAGCCGTGGGTTCACATCTCCATGTGATTCGGACTAAACATGTCCTTATTCGAGCATACCCTAATTGCTCCATTCTTACTTATCAACACCTTGATAATAAGAACGTCAGAACTCAAGTCTGATAGTACCCAACCAATCACGTTAAACGCCTAGCAGCATCGCTTACGTGATTCCCTAGGTATCACATGATAGTGCCTGCAAGAACCATTCAATTATGGTTAGCGCACAGTACGGTCCCTTCAACTCATATATCCCGATCGATTCGACAACCATTGGTTTATCGAGAGTTGTCAATGAATCGATACTATGTGTCATGTCGTAGTTGCATCGATGGTGTAATCTATGAAACACCTTTCATAATTACAACCATACTCTGGCCAGAGATTTCGATCTACATACACATGATAACACATAGGATATCCATACCCGAAGGTAAGCGGTGAATCCCCGACTACAATGCATCGACTCCTATGTGTTTCGACAGAACACCCAACCTTGCCACCTGATGACCCCATAAGAGTCGGTAAACAAGTCAAAGTGTAATTCTAGCACATAGAGTCTCAATGTTGTCCCGGGTCATAAGGACTAATTCTGTACAACCATAAACTAGGACATTTCCACTCGATAAGTGAGAACCACTTGGAAAGTCCTTTTATGGAGGGTTGTTCAGTGCACTCTACAAGGTGCACCTATCTGCATGTTCGGACATCACAATGTCCCCTACCAATGAAACATGGTACTCACATCGCAGATACTAGTCTCGAACTCTAGCGGCCTATATCCTTCTTAGTGGCGGCTGAATCGACTAGGAACCGTTTAGAATATACAGTATTACAAATATGAGTTTCATGATACTCATCATATGAGCATCTCATATTCTTTCTACTATTTGTATACTCAAGGGCTTTATCTATGCAGCTAGCATGGGTATACAGATAAAGATTTGCCAAAATAATAATTTCAAATATTATTAAAATAAAGATTGCTTATACATAGAGTTTCATTGTGAACACTCGGCCAACACTTGGCTCGACGGGCACCTACTCTAACATCCCTCCCCTTCTTAGTCCTAGGCAACCCCAAAATAATGTCCATAGAAATGTCAAACCAAGTTCTTTTTAAGAATAGCTCGCAAAAGTGTTCCCAGAGTTCTATTGACAACTTCAGTTTATCCATCCGTTAGAGGATGACAAGTAGTAGAAAACAACAATTTTGTGCCAAGTTTAGCCCATAAAGCCTTCCAAAAGTAACTAAAGAATTTAACATCGCGACCAGAAACAATAGTCCTAGGCATGCCATGCAACCTAATGACTTCTCTAAAGAACAAATCCGCAATGTTTGAAGCATCATCGGTTTTATGACAAACTATAAAATGTGCCATCTTAGAGAATCTATCCACAACAACAAAAATAGAATCCCTCCCTTTCTTAGTCCTAGGCGACCCCAAAACAAAGTCCATAGAAATGTCAATCCAAGTTCTGTTTAAGAATAGCACGCAAAAGTGTTCCCAAAGTTTTATTGACAACTTCAGTTTGTCCATCCGTTTGAGGATGACAAGTAGTAGAAAACAACAATTTTGTGCCAAGTTTAGCCCACAAAGTCTTCCAAAAGTAACTAAAGAATTTAACATCGCGACCAGAAACAATAGTCCTAGGCATGCCATGCAACCTAACGACTTCTCTAAAGAACAAATCCGCATTGTATGAGGCATCATCGATTTTATGACAAGCTATAAAATATGCCATCTTTGAGAATCTATCCACAACAACAAAAATAGAATCCCTCCCCTTCTTAGTCCTAGGCAACCCCGAAATAAAGTCCATAGAAATGTCTATTCAAGTTCTTTTTAAGAATAGCACGCAAAAGTGTTCCCAAAGTTCTATTGACAACTTCAGTTTGTCCATCCGTTTGAGGATGACAAGTAGTAGAAAACAACAATTTTGTGCCAAGTTTAGCCCATAAAGTCTTCCAAAAGTAACTCAAGAATTTAACATCGCGACCAGAATCAATAGTCCTAGGCATGCTATGCAACCTAACGACTTCTCTAAAGAACAAATCCGCAATGTTTGAAGCATCATCGGTTTTATGACAAGCTATAAAATGTGTCATCTTAGAGAATCTATCCACAACAACAAAAATAGAATCCCTCCCCTTCTTTGTCCTAGGCGAACGCAAAATAAAGTCCATAGAAATATCAATTAAAGTTCTTTTTAAGAATAGCACGCAAAGGTGTTACCAAAGTTTTATTGACAACTTCAGTTTGTCCATCCGTTTGAGGATGACAAGTAGTAGAAAACAACAATTTTGTGCCAAGTTTAGCCCATAAAGTCTTCCAAAAGTAACTCAAAAATTTAACATCGCGACCAGAAACAATAGTCCTAGGCATGCCATGCAACCTAACAACTTCTCTAAAGAACATATCCGCAATGTTTGAAGCATCATCGGTTTTATGACAAGCTATAAAATGTGCCATCTTAGAGAATCTATCCACAACAACAAAAATAGAATCCCTCCCCTTCTTAGTCCTAGGCGACCCCAAAATAAAGTCCATAGAAATGTCAATCCAAGTTCTTTTTAAGAATAGCACGCAAAAGTGTTCCCAAATTTTTATTGACAACTTCAGTTTGTCCATCCGTTTGAGGATGACAAGTAGTAGAAAACAACAATTTTGTGCCAAGTTTAGCCCATAAAGTCTTCCAAAATTTGTTAGATTTGGTGCACGTTGAGCCAAGTGTTGGCCGACTGTTCACGATGAAACTCTTTGTATAAACGATCTTTATTTTAATAATATTTGAATTTATTAATTTGGCGCATCTTTATCTTTATATCCATGCTAGTTGCATAGATAAAGTCCTTGAATATACAAATAGTAGAAAGAATATGAGATGCTCATATGATGAGTATCATGAAACTCATATTTGGGATACTGTATATTCTAAACGGTTCCTAGTCGATTCAGCCGCCACTAAGAAGGATAAAGGCCGCTCGAGTTAGAGACTAGTATCTGCGATGTGAGTACCATGTTTCATTGGTAGGGGACATTGTGATGTCCGAGCATGCAGATAGGTGCTCCTTGTAGAGTGCACTGAACAACCCTCTATAAAGGACTTTCCAAGTGGTTCTCACTTATCGAGTGGAAAAGTCCTAGTTTATGGTTGTACACCATTAGTTCTTATGACCCGGGACAACATTGAGACTCTATGTGCTAGCGTTTCACTTTTACTTGTTTACCGACTCTTGTGGGGGTCATCAGGTGGCAAGGTTGGGTGTTACGGCGAAACATATAGGAGTCGATGCATTGTAGCCGGGGATTCACCGCTTACCTAGGGGTATGGATATCCTATGTGTTTTTCATGTATGTGTGGGTTGAAATCTCTGATCAGAGTATGGTGGTAATTATGAAAGGGGTTTCATAGATTACACCATCGATGCAACCACAACATGACACATAGTATCGATTCATTGACAACTCTCGATAAACCAATAGTTGTCGAATCGGTCGGGATATATGAGTTGAAGGGACCGTACTGTACGCTAACCATAATTGAATGGTTCTTGCAGGCATTATCATGTGATACCTAGGGAATCACGTAAGCGATGATGCTAGGCGTTTAACGTGATTGGTTGGGTACTATCAGACTTGAGTTCTGACGTTCTTGTTATCAAGGTGTTGATAAGTAAGAATGGAGCAATTGGGGTATGCTCGAATAAGGACATGTTTAGTCCGAATCACATAGAGATGTGAACCCACGGCTAGTTGTATCAATGAACCATTGAGGGCCACACAAGTACTAGCTTTGTAAATCCCGATGAGAAGTGAAATAGTTCAATGTGTTGAACGGCTTATAAATGTGTTTATAAGCGTAAAGAAAAATAGAAGTATGACTTCTAAGAGAGAAATATAAATTTTAATTTATGGAAGTGTTCCTAAGATTAAAATTTGGCCAAGTAAATAATGTAGTTGAAAATTGTGATTTTCATAAACATTATTGTGGACTAAATTAAATTAATTCAAGTGTTGAATTAATTAAACACTAGTGGACCTAGTAGAGTCCAAATAATTAAAATAATTCAAGTGTTGAATTAATAATATTGAGTCTTGTAGAGCTCAATTAAAATAATTATTTAACTAGTGGGACTTGAATAAATTCAAGTAGTATTTAATCAATCTCAAATGTGTTTGAAATAATTAAAAATTTAGTCCATGGTTTTTAATGTGTTAAAAACCATATTATATATACATGACATGCTAGGGTTTGCATGCTTGGGAGGTGAAGAGGTGTGGATCACTTTTTATTAAAAAATTCAAAAGCATGCAACTTTTGAGAGACAACTTTTTCATCAACCAAGGCTAGTCTCCCACACACTCCACTCCCCTCTCCTTGGCCGAAATCCCATTCCAATTTCACTCTCAAGTTTTTCTCTCTTGTGTTCTTCAATTGTTGGAGAATACTCACTTCTCTTTGATAAATCCTCAAATATTTCTAGTGCAATATTTGAGGGGATTTACATTGCAAGTGGTGGGCTTAATTTTGGAGGTGGAAGCTTGTAGATTTTCATCCATCAAGAGCTTTGTTGTTCACAACAAAGTTGGAGCCAAACATCAACCTCAAGAGGTTGATAGGTAATCTTTCTAACATCCTATGTATGGTGTTATTTTGTTAATATTGCACATAAACATAGGTGGCCGAAAATTCTTGATTAAATTTAAAAATTTTTGACTTCCGTTGCGCTTCCGACCACCGTAACCGGTCCGCTTGCAAGTGGTATCCGAGCTAAGGTTACGGTTTTTGTGTAATATTTGCATAATATTATGTTGAGATCGATTTCTAACTGCTTGAGAATTTTTGTGCATAGAAATACAAGGGCCGAAAAATTATGGAATCAAAACAAAAAAAAATATATTTTTCGGGCAGCATGTTGCTGCCCGAGGGCTGCCCGAGCTGCCCTTGAAATTTCGGGCAGCAAGGGGCAGCCCGAGGGGGCTGCCCGAAAACTGCAGGATTTTAAATAAAAAAAAAAAAATTTTTGTCGCCGGAATCCGGCGACGGAGCTCCGGCGACGGCGATGACGACTAGGGTTTCCAAAAGTGTTTTGGTGAATCTTAGTGTCATGGGCCTTGAGATGTTGGGCCATTGGATGACCAACATAATTTGTGAAATTTAAATGGGCCAAAATATTTTTGGTGAAAAATGGTTTTTGGGCCCTTAAGTTTAAATTTACAATTGTTGCACATATTTTCTCATAAAATAAATAATTGAAGTAAGACTTTAATTATTTATAGTAAATTGTGATTTACAAGAAATTCGATTATAAATAAATTAATTTGAAAGTAGACAAAGGAGTTTGTATACTTTGTTAATTTAATTTATAATTGTGGCGGTTAGTGATTGGATCAAGATATATAATATTGGATCAATTAATTATTGTGATAATTAATTGATGGTGTATGATATGTGATATTATGCATGAAGGATGATCAAAAGTCCAAGCCCAATTTGCTAGGTGTATGCTAGGATATTTGTGTTGTATGATTGTAATAATTATCAATTTAAAGTGGGCTTGGTTTATGGCTCGTTCCCACCCCATGAGATGTATCCCTACGTGCCATGGATATTTAATTGTAAATATTAGAATAGTGGAAGATCAAGATTGGAAGATGGTGGCCTTGGTGATTATGAAGATCGAAGACATGTAATATTGGATGCTAATGTAATAATATAGTTGCATTGCATCCCTTTTATTTACCCTAGGATTGGACCTAGGCCCGTGTTTAGCTCACACGGGCCATTAGTATTGGGGCAATTGATCATCCTTGTACTGTTTTCTATTTATAATATATGCATGATATGTTATAAATAATGAGTATGTGCGTTATTATTATTATAATAACAAAGTTGCATGAATCCGGCAAACATACGATCAAACATGGCGAGCTTTTAAAATAAAATTAATGATGAGACCTTTCAAAATTAAAAACCCTCATTTTGAATAAGATTCAAAATTAATATCAAGTCCGAAAAGGGGAATTATAAATTTGTTTATAATTTCCTTGTCTTCCATCGACAATGGATGCATGATGAACGCTACCCGTACTCGGGGCTCGGCTCATATTATTGAGGGGGCCCTGGGTGCCGGAAAGCTGTGACATCCATTGACATAGTGATGTGAACTACGTGGAACTCCCATGATTTCGGCTCATAATATTGAGGGAACTCATGGCGACCGTCCATTAAGGTTCAATATCGATTGGTTAGGCTTGACACGTGAAGATGAACGACATCATATTATTGAGTCCTAATCAAACGTGAGACAAAAGTATACGTAGAGGGTTGCATAGCGATGCAATTGGAAACTACCTTTTAGGAATTGTGATTGGCCGATATTATTCGGGATCACAATTCGCTAATTGGACCTTACGTACCTACTGAGGAAAGTGTTTCCCGTTTTCACTAGAGGGTAGTGAAAATGTCAAAACAGTGGGAGCGATAATTTATAAAGTAAAAGTCCAAACTTTATATCTTATTAAATATTTTAAAATAGTCATCAACATTTATCTGTTTTTACTTTTCAGTACAAATCGACAATGTCTTCGATGCGCAATTCGATATCTGTAATACTCGACAAACACATATTAACTGGACCTAATTACATCACTTGGCTAAGAAATTTGAAAATAGTCTTGAATTCGGAAAGGGTAACATATACACTGACTCAGTCGCCCCCTGTTGAGGCTCCGACTGACTGCACTCCTGAGGAATTGCAGGCTTACAAGGAATGGTGTGACCATGACTTGATAACCAGGTGTTATATGCTGACTTCTATGAATGATGAGCTGCAGAGGCGTTTTGAGGGTGCAAAGAGTGCTGCTGACATTCATTTGCACCTCAAGGAGCTCTTTGGAGAGCAAACGCGTCCTCTCAGGCATGCTACCGTCAAGGAGCTGATCACTTTGCGCATGCGAGATGGGGCCTCGGTCCAATGAGCATGGCCTAAAGGTGATCGGGCTCGTGGACAAGCTCGTTGGCATGGATCTGATCTTGCCTTCGGAGTTGACCACCGACGTGTTGCTGTTATCGCTGCCTTAGCTCATTTGATCCTTTTGTGGTGAACTTCAACATGAACAATGGAACCGACCCTTGAGGAGCTGGTAAACATGCTTGTTACGTTTGAATCCACCATCAAGAAAGAGAAGTTGGTTCTTTATGTGGGTTCTTCATCTGGTACGAAGATTGATCTACATGGGAAGAGAAAGAAGAGTTCTTTCCAACGTCCCAAGAAGAACGTGCCCTTGTTGAGGCAATCTCCAAATCCCGCTGAGGCAGCCAGAACAGTTAAGGCGGACAAGACTGATGATGTATGTCATCACTGCAAGAAGCCTGGACATTGGAGGCGTAATTGCAAAGAATATCTTGCCCAGAAAAGTTCTGGAAACGGTATGTTCTAAATTGAAGTAAACATTTCAATTAACTCTACTTCTTGGGTATTAGATACCGGTTATGACTCACATCTCTGTAATGGGTTACAGGTGATGGGAAGAAGTAGGAAGCTTAAGGAAGGCGTGACCTTCTTGAGAATGGGCAATGGAGCAAGAGTTGCTGCCAAGGCTATTGAAGATGTTTACTTATTGTTGAACAATGATTTTAAGTTAATTTTAAGAGATGTTTTGTTTGTACCTAATTTTGTTAAAAACATTGTTTCCATTTCTATGGTGATAAAAATGGATATTCTTGTTCATTTTGCAAAGGTGTTTGCAACATTTACATGAATGAATGTTTGATTGGTACTGTTGAACTTGAAAACGATCTCTATAACTTAAAATTGAAAGATATTCCACTAAATGTCCATTCAAAGGCAGACACCATATGAGATATGGATGGGTAAGCCTCCCAAATATTCTTATCTTAGAATATGGGGAGCCCTGCTTATGTGAAGCAGGTAGTGGGAGATAAATTGGATTATCAATCCATTTTGTGTTTCTTTGTGGGATATCCAAGGAATTCAGTTGGATATCATTCTATCATCCCCAAAAAACAAAGGTGTTTGTTTCTAGGAATGCTACCTTTTTGGAAAAGGAATTTCTATTGGATAGAAAAAGGGAGATGATAGAACTCGAAGAGGTTCGAGAGAAACCCGCAATTATAGAACCCACACCCGATGAGCCAAGAGAGGAGATACAAGCTCCTAGCAGATACGAGAAAGTCTCGAGACCACCTATGAGGTATGGTCAGCTTCTTGGAGAGGGCCATGATGAGCCCAACCATGGATGTGATCCAAGGACCTTCAAGGAAGCATTATCTGATGCCGATTCATCCAAGTGGCTTGAAGCAATGGAATCTGAGTTGAATTCCATGCATTCGAACCAAGTGTAGGATCTTGTGGATCCACCTGAGGGAACTGTTCCCACAGGGACTTGGGGCGGATGGGAAGGTATTGACCTTCAAGGCGCGATTGGTGGCAAAAGGATGTACTCAAAGACAAGGAGTTGACTTTGAGGAAACCTTTTCCCCAGTCGCAATGTTCAAGTCCATAAGGATTTCGCTAGCCATAGCTGCATGGTATGACTATGAGATATGGCAGATGGATGTTAAGACAGTCTTTCTTAATGGAGATTTTAAGAAAGTGATTTACATGTCTCAACTTGAAGGGTTTACATCTGTCGGAAGTGAGCATATGGTATGCAAACTTCAGAGATCTATTTATGGTCTAAAGAAGGCATCTAGGAGTTGGAACCTCAGATTCGATAGTACGATCAAAGAGTTTGGTTTTACTAGGAATCTTGAGGAACCGTGTATGTATAAGAAGGTCAGTGGGAGTGTTGTGACATTCCTGGTGCTTTGTTTTGATGACATTCTACTCATTGGGAATGATGTAGGAATGTTGCAATCAACTAAGATATGGTTAGCGAGTAAGTTCTCGATGAAGGACTTGGGTGAAGCATCTTTTGTATTGGGAATACAGATCTATTGAGATAGATCGAAAAGATGGCCTGGTCTCACCCAGTCCACATACATTGATACCATCGTGAAGCGGTGCTCGATGGATGAGTCCATGAGAGGACATCTACCAATGTGTCATGGCGTGTCCCTATCCAAGTCTGTCTCCCAAGACTGATGCAGAGATAGTGGCGATGACACGCATTCCGTATGCTTCGGCAATTGGTAACATCATGTATGGAATGATATCTACACGTCCTGACGTGGCGTTTGCACTATGTGTAGTGAAAGTGTAACGTACCGTACTTTTACTACTTCAAAATTTGCGAAAAAATTAAAAATTTTCTTAAACATAAAATTTCATACGGTCATCACTTGTCATTTAACTTAATAATATTAAAATCAACATTTCCAACTAATATTTTCCAACAAAGTACTTATTTCAAATCATCTCACATCCAACATAAAAACATAATATTTTAAAGTTTTCATAAAACATAAACATAGTGGTCCTCGGGTTTAGCCTCCCGCTCAGTCCAAGCCTGCCACTTAGTCGCCACCTCCTGTCTCCTCATCAACATAAGCACCTGCATCGATCAAGTCTAGTGAGTCTAAAGACTCAACACGTATAAACTGGGAATAACAAGTATTACATAATAAAACCACATACAACTTCAAAATATAACATATATACTTGAAACTTAAACTTTGCGTAATAACCTTGAACTCTTAATAAACTTAAACTTTCATAATAACTTTGAACTCTCATAAACTTCTTTGAACTTGAACATACATACTTTGAAACTTGAACTTGAATAATATCTTGAACTTTGCATAATAACTTTGAACATACGTACATACATACTATGACGTGCCATCATCATAAACTTTCATAAACATACGGCATACTTGAGCATACTTGAACATACGTAACTTCATCATTTTCGTAGAGGATGTTTCAAAGCAAGTGACCCATAACATAATAAATATCTGATCAGACAAACCACAGTACTGGGCTTGAAAGCGGACCGGTTACGGTGGCCGGAAACGCAACGGAAGCACAAAAATTCGAAATTTTGAGGTACAAATTTCGGCCACCACATATATATATCTTGTGTAATATTTACAAAATCAAAAACCATACATAGGATGTTAAAGAAATGTACCTATCAACTTTAAAAAGTTGATTGTGGCTCCAACTTTGTTGTTGAACAACAAAGCTCTTGAATGGAAGATGAATCTACAAGCTCTCCTCCTTTCTTCTTGAATCTTTCCTTCAAATTAGGCCCACCACCAACTAGGTAGATCCCCTCACAATTTGCACTAGAAAAATGTGAGGATTTTTCAAAGAGAAGTGTGTGTTTTCTCCAACAAATTGAAGAACACAAAAGAAGAAAAATGGAGAGAATAAACTTGAGAGGTTTCGGCCATGTGTGTGTAGAATGAGGGAGGAGAATCTAGTCTTGGGGTTGCAAAAAGTTGATACAAAAAGTTGCATGCCAACCATTATTTTAATCAAAAGTAATCTCCAACCCTTCACCTCCCATGCATGCATACAATATAGTTTTTAATCAAATTAAAAACTTTGGACTAAATTTAATTATCTCAAACACATTTGAGACTAATTAAACATTACTTGAATTTACCCAAGTCCCACTAGTTAAATAATTATTTTAATTGAGCTCTACAAGACTCAATATTATTTAATTAATCCAACACTTGAATTAATTTAATTATTTGGGCTCTACTAGGCCCACTAGTGTTTAATTAATTCAACACTTGAATTAATTTAATTTAGTCCATAATAATGTTTATGAAAATCACAATTTTCAAATACATTATTCTCTTGGCCAAATTTTAATTTAGGAACAATTCCATAAATAAAAATTTACATTTCTCTCATAGAAGTCATACTTCTATTTTTCTTTGCACTTATAAACTCATTTATAAGTCGTTCAACACATTGAACTATTTTTTCCTTTATAGAAGTCATACTTCTAATTTTCTTTACGCTTATAAACTCCTTTATAAGCCGTTCAACACATTGAACTATTTTTACTTCTCATCGGGATTTACAAAGCTAGTACTTGTGTGGCCCTCAATGGTTCATTGATACAACTAGCCGTGGGTTCACATCTCCATGTGATTCGGACTAAACACGTCCTTATTCGAGCATACCCCAATTGCTCCATTCTTACTTATCAACACCTTGATAACAAGAACGTCAGAACTCAAGTCTGATAGTACCCAACCAATCATGTTAAACGCCTAGCAGCATCGCTTACATGATTCCCTAGGTATCAAATGATAGTGCCTGCAAGAACCATTCAATTATGGTTAGCGTACAGTACGGTCCCTTCAACTCATATATCCCGATCGATTCGACAACCATTGGTTTATCGAGAGTTGTCAATGAATCGATACTATGTGTCATGTTGTAGTTGCATCGATGGTGCAATCTATGAAACACCTTTCATAATTACAACCATACTCTGGCCAGAGATTTCGATCTACATACACATGATAACACATAGGATATCCATACCCGAAGGTAAGCGGTGAATCCCCGACTACAATGCATCGACTCCTATGTGTTTCGACAGAACACCCAACCTTGCCACCTGATGACCCTATGAGAGTCGGTAAACAAGTCAAAGTGTAATTCTAGCACATAGAGTCTCAATGTTGTCCCGGGTCATAAGGACTAATTCTGTACAACCATAAACCAGGACTTTTCCACTCGATAAGTGAGAACCACTTGGAAAGTCCTTTTATGGAGGGTTGTTCAGTGCACTCTACCAGGAGCACCTATCTGCATGTTCGGACATCACAATGTCCCCTACCAATGAAACATGGTACTTACATCGCAGATACTAGTCTCTAACTCGAGCGGCCTATATCCTTCTTAGTGGCGGCTGAATCGACTAGGAACCGTTTAGAATATACAGTATTACAAATATGAGTTTCATGATACTCATCATATGAGCATCTCATATTCTTTCTACTATTTGTATATTCAAGGGCTTTATCTATGCAGCTAGCATTGGTATACAGATAAAGATTTGCCAAAGTAATAATTTCAAATATTATTAAAATAAAGACTGCTTATACATAGAGTTTCATTGTGAACACTCGGCCAACACTTGGCTCGACGGGCACCTACTCTAACAATCTACCACTTGCACTAGAGCCAACTACCCATATGCTTAAAACCCATTGATTCGCGATGCTTGTCGAATAATGGTCCAGGTAAAGGCTTAGCTAGTGGATCAACAACATAATCTGCGGAGCCGACTTTGTCAATAGACACTACTCTTCTTTCCACAATCTCTCCGAGGATGTGGTACTTTCTCAATACGAGTTTGGATTTCTGATGAGACCTTGGCTACTTTGCTTGAGCTATAGCTCCCGTGTTGTCACACAACACCGGGATAGGAGCAATTCCATTAGGAATGACGTCCAACTCTTGGACGAAATTCCTTATCCAAACAGCCTCTCTTGCTGCATCTGATGCAGCAATGTATTCGGCCTCTGTGCTGGAATCCGTATTATTGTCTTGCTTGGAACTCTTCCAAGAGACAGCAGCACCGTTGAGCATGAATACAAAACTAGAGGTTGACTTCGAGTTATCGATATCGCTTTGGAAGCTAGAGTCGGTATAGCCTTCCAATTTCAGTTCTCTACCCCCATAGACCAAGAACAACTTATTGGTCCTTCTCAACAACTTGAGGATGTCTTTCACAGCTTTCTAGTTGTGGAAGACCGGGGTTCGATTGATATCTTTTCACTACACCTAGTGAAAACGCCACGTCAGGACGTGTAGATATCATCCCATACATGATGTTACCAATTGCCGAAGCATACGGAATGTGTGTCATCGTCACTATCTCTGCATCAGTCTCAGGAGACAGACTTGGATAGGGACACGCCATGACACATTGGTAGATGTCCTCTCAAGGACGCATCCATCGAGAACCGCTTCACGATGGTATCATGTATGTGGACTGGGTGAGACCAAGCCATCTTTTCGATCTATCTCAATAGATTTGTATCCCAATACAAAAGATGCTTCACCCAAGTCCTTCATCGAGAACTTACTCGCTAACCATATCTTTGTTGATTGCAACATTCCTACATCATTCCCAATGAGTAGAATGTTATCAACATATAACACCAGGAATGTCACAACACTCCCACTGACCTTCTTATACACATAGGGTCCCTCATGATTCTTAGTAAATCAAACTATTTGATTGTACTGTCGAATCTGAGGTTCCAACTCCTTGATGCCTGCTTTAGATCATAAATAGATCTCTGGAGTTTACATACCATATGCTCACTTCCGATAGATGTAAACCCTTCAGGTTGAGACATATAAATCACTTTCTTAAAATCCCCATTAAGAAAGACTGTCTTAACATCCATCTGCCATATCTCATAGTCATACCATGCAGCTATGGCTAGCAAAATCCTTATGGACTTGAACATTACGACTGGGAAAAGGTTTCCTCAAAGTCAACTCCTTGTCTTTGAGTACATCCTTTTGCCACCAATCGCGCCTTGAAAGTCAATACCTTCCCATCCGCCCCAAGTCCCTATGGGAACAGTTCCCACAGGTGGATCCACAAGATCCTACACTTGGTTCGAATGCATGGAATTCATCTCAGATTCCATTGCTTCAAGCCACTTGGATGAATCGGCATCCGATAACGCTTCCTTGAAGGTCCTTGGATCACATCCATGGTTAGGCTCATCATGGCCCTCTTCAAGAAGCTGACCATACCTCATAGGTGGTCTCGAGAGTCTCTCGGATCTTTTAGGAGCTTGTATCTCCTCTCTTGGCTCATCGGGTGTGGGTTCCATAATTGTGGGTTTCTCTCGAACCTCTTCGAGTTCTATCATCTCCCTTTTTCTATCCAATAGAAAATCCTTTTCCCAAAAAGGTTGCATTCCTAGAAACAAACACTTTTGTTTCTTGGGGATGATAGAAATGATATCCAACTTAATTCCTTGGATATCCCACAAAGTAACATAAAATGGATCAACAATCCAATTTATCTCCCACTTACCTGCTTCACATAAGCAGGGCTCCCCATATTCTAAGATAAGAATATTTGGGAGGCTTACCCATCCATATCTCATATGGTATCTGCCTTTGAATGGACATTTAGTAGAATATCTTTTACTTTTAAGTTATAGAGATCGTTTTCAAGT
Source organism: Primulina eburnea (assembly GCF_022965805.1). Classification (NCBI taxonomy): domain Eukaryota; kingdom Viridiplantae; phylum Streptophyta; class Magnoliopsida; order Lamiales; family Gesneriaceae; genus Primulina; species Primulina eburnea. The sequence continues at coordinate 23,514,094 of NC_133112.1, forward strand.
TCTCAAGTACCAATTAAACATTCATTCTTGTAAATGTTGCAAACACCTTTGCTAAATAAACAAGAATATCCATTTTTATCACAATAGAAATGGAAACAATGTTTTACATCAAACAGGTACAAACAAAACATCTCTTAAAATTAACTTAAAGTCATTGTTCAACAATAAGTAAACATCCTTAATAGCCTTGGCAGCAACTCTTGCTCCATTGCCCATCCTCAAGAAGGTCACACCTTCCTTAGGCTTCCTACTTCTTCCCATCACCTGTAACCCATTACAGAGATGTGAGTCACAACCGGTATCTAATACCCAAGAAGTAGAGTTAATTAAAATGTTTACTTAAATTTAGAACATACCGTTTCCAGAACACTTCTGGGCAAGATATTCTTTGCAATTACGCCTCCAATGTCCAGGCTTCTTGCAGTGATGACATACATCATTAGTCTTGTCAGCCTTAACTGGTCTAGCTGCCTCAACAGGGTTCGGAGGTTGCCTCAACAAGGGCACGTTCTTCTCGGGACGTTGGAAAGAACTCTTCTTTCCCTTCCCATGTGGATCAATCTTCGTACCAGATGAAGAACCCACATAAAGAACCAACTTCTCTTTCTTGATGGTGGATTCAAACGTAACAAGCATGTTCACCATCTCCTCAAGGGTCGGTTCCATCTTGTTCATGTTGAAGTTCACCACAAAAGGATCAAATGAGCTAGGCAGCGATAACAGCAACATGTCGGTGGTCAACTCCGAAGGCAGGATCAGATCCATGCCAACGAGCTTGTCCACGAGCCCGATCACCTTTAGGCCATGCTCATGGACCGAGGTCCCCTCTCGCATGCGCAAAGTGATCAGCTCCTTGACGGTAGCATGCCTAAGAGGACGCGTTTGCTCTCCAAAGAGCTCTTTGAGATGCAAATGAATGTCAGCAGCACTCTTTGCACCCTCAAAACGCCTCTGTAGCTCATCGTTCATAGAAGTCAGCATATAACACCTGGCTATCAAGTCATGGTCACACCATTCCTTGTAAGCCTGCAATTCCTCAGGATTGCAGTCAGTCGGAGCCTCAACAGGGGGCGACTGAGTTAGTGTATATGTTACCCTTTCCGAATTTAAGACTATTTTCAAATTTCTTAGCCAAGTGAGGTAATTAGGTCCAGTTAATATGTGTTTGTCGAGTATTATAGATATCGAATTGCGCATCGAAGACATTGTCGATTTGTACTGAAAAGTAAAAACAGATAAATGTTGATGACTATTTTAAATATTTAGTAAGATATGAAGTTTGGACTTATACTTCATAAATATTTGCTCCCACTGTTTTGACATCTTTCACTACCCTCTAGTGAAAACGAGAAACTCCTTTCCTCAGTAGGTACGTAAGGTCCAATTAGCGAATTGTGATCCCGAATAATATCAGCCAATCACAATTCCTAAAAGGTAGTTTCCAATTGCATCACAATGCAACCCTCTACGTAAACTTTTGTCTCACGTTTGATTAGGACCCAATATTATGACGTCGTTCATCTTCACGTGTCAAGCCTTACCCATCGATGTTGAACCTTAATGGACGGTCGCCATGAGTTCCCTCAATAATATGAGCCGAAATCATGGGAGTTCCACGTAGTTCACATCACTATGTCAATGGATGTCACAGCTTTCCGGCACTCGAGGCTCCCCCAATAATATGAGCCGAGCCCCGAGTACGGGTAGCGTTCATCATGCACCCATTGTCGATGGAAGACAAGGAAATTATAAACAAATTTATAATTCCCCTTTTCGGACTTGATATTAATTTTGAATCTTATTCAAAATGAGGGTTTTTAATTTTGAAAGGTCTCATCATTAATTTTATTTTAAAAGCTCGCCATGTTTGATCGTATGTTTGCCGGATTCATGCAACTTTGTTATTATAATAATAATAACGCACATACTCATTATTAATAACATATCATGCATATATCATAAATAGAAAACAATACAAGGATGATCAATCGCCCCAAGTACTAATGGCCTGTGTGAGCCAAACACGGGCCTAGGTCCAATCCTAGGGTAAATGCACGGGATGCAATGCAACTATACTATTACATTAGCATCCAATATTACATGTCTTCGATCTTCATAATCACCAAGGCCACCATCTTCCAATCTTGATCTTCCCCTATTCTAATATTTACAAATAAATATCCATGGCATATAGGGATACATCTCATGGGGTGGGAACGGGCCATAAACCAAGCCCACTTGATAAATTGATAATTATTACAATCATTCAACACAAATATCCTAGCATACACCTAGCAAATTGGGCTTGGGCTTTTGATCATCCTTCATGCATAATATCACATATCATACACCATCAATTAATTATCACTATAATTAATTGATCCAATATTATATATCTTGATCCAATCACTAACCGCCACAATTATAAATTAAATTAACAAAGTATACAAACACCTTTGTCTACTTTCAAATTAATTTATTTATAATCGAATTTCTTGTAAATCACCATTTACTATAAATAATTGAGGTCCTACTTCAATTATTTATTTTATGAGAAAATATGTGCAACAATTGTAAATTTAAACTTAAGGGCCCAAAACCCATTTTTCACCAAAAATACTTAGGCCCATTTAAATTTCACAAATAATGTTGTCCATCCAATGGCCCAACATCTCAAGGCCCATGACACTAAGATTGTCCAAAACACTTTTGGAAACCCTAGCCGCCATCGCCGTCGCCGGATTCCGGCAACAAAAAACATTTTTTTTTTTTGTTTTTCTTCAAAAATTTCGGCCCTATCAAATCTTGCACCAAAAAAATTTCTCAAGCGGTTAGAAATCGATCTCAACATAATATTACGTAAATATTACACAAAATCCGTAACCTTAGCTCGGATACCACTTGAAAGCGGACCGGTTACGGTGGCCGGAAACGCAACGGAAGCACAAAAATTCGAAATTTTGAGGTACAAATTTCGGCCACCACATATATATATCTTGTGTAATATTTACAAAATCAAAAACCATACATAGGATGTTAAAGAAATGTACCTATCAACTTTAAAAAGTTGATTGTGGCTCCAACTTTGTTTTTGAACAACAAAGCTCTTGAATGGAAGATGAATCTACAAGCTCTCCTCCTTTCTTCTTGAATCTTTCCTTCAAATTAGGCCTACCACCAACTAGGTAGATCCCCTCACAATTTGCACTAGAAAAATGTGAGGATTTTTCAAAGAGAAGTGTGTGTTTTCTCCAACAAATTGAAGAACACAAAAGAAGAAAAATGGATAGAATAAACTTGAGAGGTTTCGGCCATGTGTGTGTAGAATGAGGGAGGAGAATCTAGTCTTGGGGTTGCAAAAAGTTGATACAAAAAGTTGCATGCCAACCATTATTTTAATCAAAAGTAATCTCCAACCCTTCACCTCCCATGCATGCATACAATATAGTTTTTAATCAAATTAAAAACTTTGGACTAAATTTAATTATCTCAAACACATTTGAGACTAATTAAACATTACTTGAATTTACCCAAGTCCCACTAGTTAAATAATTATTTTAATTGAGCTCTACAAGACTCAATATTATTTAATTAATCCAACACTTGAATTAATTTAATTATTTGGGCTCTACTAGGCCCACTAGTGTTTAATTAATTCAACACTTGAATTAATTTAATTTAGTCCATAATAATGTTTATGAAAAACATAATTTTCAAATACATTATTCTCTTGGCCAAATTTTAATTTAGGAACACTTCCATAAATCAAAATTTACATTTCTCTCATAGAAGTCATACTTCTATTTTTCTTTGCACTTATAAACTCATTTATAAGTCGTTCAACACATTGAACTATTTTCTCCTTTATAGAAGTCATACTTCTAATTTTCTTTACGCTTATAAACTCCTTTATAAGCCGTTCAACACATTGAACTATTTTTACTTCTCATCGGGATTTACAAAGCTAGTACTTGTGTGGCCCTCAATGGTTCATTGATACAACTAGCCGTGGGTTCACATCTCCATGTGATTCGGACTAAACACGTCCTTATTCGAGCATACCCCAATTGCTCCATTCTTACTTATCAACACCTTGATAACAAGAACGTCAGAACTCAAGTCTGATAGTACCCAACCAATCATGTTAAACGCCTAGCAGCATCGCTTACATGATTCCCTAGGTATCAAATGATAGTGCCTGCAAGAACCATTCAATTATGGTTAGCGTACAGTACGGTCCCTTCAACTCATATATCCCGATCGATTCGACAACCATTGGTTTATCGAGAGTTGTCAATGAATCGATACTATGTGTCATGTTGTAGTTGCATCGATGGTGCAATCTATGAAACACCTTTCATAATTACAACCATACTCTGGCCAGAGATTTCGATCTACATACACATGATAACACATAGGATATCCATACCCGAAGGTAAGCGGTGAATCCCCGACTACAATGCATCGACTCCTATGTGTTTCGACAGAACACCCAACCTTGCCACCTGATGACCCTATGAGAGTCGGTAAACAAGTCAAAGTGTAATTCTAGCACATAGAGTCTCAATGTTGTCCCGGGTCATAAGGACTAATTCTGTACAACCATAAACCAGGACTTTTCCACTCGATAAGTGAGAACCACTTGGAAAGTCCTTTTATGGAGGGTTGTTCAGTGCACTCTACCAGGAGCACCTATCTGCATGTTCGGACATCACCATGTCCCCTACCAATGAAACATGGTACTTACATCGCAGATACTAGTCTCTAACTCGAGCGGCCTATATCTTTCTTAGTGGCGGCTGAATCGACTAGGAACCGTTTAGAATATACAGTATTACAAATATGAGTTTCATGATACTCATCATATGAGCATCTCATATTCTTTCTACTATTTGTATATTCAAGGGCTTTATCTATGCAGCTAGCATGGGTATACAGATAAAGATTTGCCAAAGTAATAATTTCAAATATTATTAAAATAAAGACTGCTTATACATAGAGTTTCATTGTGAACACTCGGCCAACACTTGGCTCGACGGGCACCTACTCTAACAGGGCTGACAGGGACGTATCCACTGCCACATACATAAGATCCCTGTTCATAATTTAACAGGCCAGTTGATCCACGTTCATAATTTAACGCTTCACAACCACGATCTAACACGTTCATAATTTAACGGGCGGATTGGTCCCCGTTCATAATTTAACGCTTTCCAATCCTTAACTTTCTTTGGTCACAAGACATTTAGCATACCTCAAAAACTTTAAATATTTTCTTTGCACGTCATACATACTTACTAGACATCGAGGGATTCGTTGGATCTCGTTCGGGACCTTGCTGCATATGCTAACATGCTACCATGAACTTTAAATTCCCCAACTTTAAATATGCCTATCAAATGCATCACCCAATTGAATTACTAACTTATGACCTTCTAGAAATGCTCGGGACTTGACCGTGATAAATCGTATGTTAACCCCCGACTCAATCCCCAAATCAAACTTGTTAAGAAGTATGAATTTCCCACACAAAAGATAGTACAAACCTTTTTGTTTTAAAACATATCTCCAAGATCTCAATTCAAACTTCATGATATCTAAATTAATTTTTTAGTATACTAGGATATAAAGATTTAATAGTACTCAAAATAAGCAAGAAAAACTGATTTTAAAATAAAAATTCTGCATTCGGCAGCGCCTAGGCGTCACCGTGCAGCGCTGCAGCGCCAGACAGGCGCCTAGGCGCTTTCTGGCAGCACTGCGGCGCTGCTGCTTCGGCCCTGTAGCGCTGAGGCACTGCTCTGCAGCGCCTAGGCGCTTCCTGGCCGAACAGGCAGCGCTGTGGCGCCTGCAGTGCAGCGCTGATCTGCACGAGTCTTTCCCCAAAATTTTTGCACATGTATTCCTTATGACTTCTAATGCATATTCAACTTAATAACTTCTAAACAACACCTCAAAATTCATATGATCAACCCAATGGACACTTTTAAACACAGCAAGAAACCTCCAATGATTCCCAACGAAGCCTGCAACAAGAAATTCTCAAGAACACATTAATACATAATTTTCTTGAAACACGATATGAGCAGTCATACGAAAAACATCATAACTCACTCGTTTTTAATCCAAATAACTCGAATTTTATATCAAATCGAACGTATCGAAAAGATCTACGTTTTTGTAGTTAAAAGTTTTCTCAAAATCCTTACTGAAAAATCGCAGTATTTTTCAGAACAACAAAAACGTTTATATAAAAATGCAGTTTGAGCAGTCCTACGAAAAACGCCATAACTCACTCAATTTTCATCCGAATATTTTGAATTTTATATCAAATCTAAGGCATCAAAAAGTTCTACGATTTTCACGTTGAAAGTTTTCTCAAAATCAATACCGAAAAATCGCAGTATTTTACAGAACATCAAAAACGTAAATATCGTGATCCCAAATTGTTTCAAACTTGATCTAGGCATGATTGCTCAAACTTCTACGCATCGCACTTATAATTTTCGCATAAATAACAACACAACGCATAATATGACAAGATCGATGCATCAAGAACAGAATATATGTGCCTTTTGATATTTAAAAATACCGTAACGATGATATCGAAGCGGAGACGAAGCGAGGCTTGATCCGGGACGAACTTGACTCGATTTTCTTGAAATAAACTTAATGAAATATTGTTGGAAATTTCAGAGGGAGAGGCAGCTGCTATGTGCTCAAGAACCCTCAATTTTCTTTCTTAAAAAATTAAAGTAAAATGAAGAGTAAGGAAAGGTGTATGTGTATATACTTGTACGTGTGTGTGAGATATATATATTGTTAGAAAAAGAGTTTAAAACAAACTTCTTTCTCCTTTAGTCAAATGATATAATATAAATGTGTGGGAGTGTGTGATATACGTGTGTATATATATATATGTGGTGTATGTGTTCTTTTAATAATTGAATGTGTGTGTAGGTGTATGTGTGGAAGTCAATATGTGTGTGCGTGAGTTTACTAGTTTAGGGAAATAGATTTTTGCTTAAATATCCATTAACAATACTAATTAAAAATGAAAGACTAATTAAGTAGCTACTTGAAATACTAACTATATTATTAAATTAATTAAACATATAAATCCCTAAAAATCTCGAATAAATTTCATTGGTAAAAAAATAAAGTGCACCCTAGCAAAACTTTAAAAGTTTTAAAATGTTAAAAATCGCTAAATAAATAACTTAGGCTTTAAAAATGATGAAACTCAAATAAATTATTTAAATGTCCCATTCACAACTTAAAATAAAATACCGCATTAATATTTACTAAAAATCGTCCCGGTCTCCTTTCCTCGATCCCGCATCGAATAATCGCCTGAAACATAAAACTCAAGAAAACATTTTAACGTGTAACTATTTAAATATAACTATTAAAATAATGTAAATTCTTAAATCATGAATTAAAACACAATCTAATGAAATAAGCATGCATTAAATCATTTAATATAATACATAAGGAATTTAATAACTTGCACGCACTTGGTTCATATGGACTTAAAATTTTCGGGACTTCACAGAAAGGATATCAATTGAACCCTGGTCTTCCACACTGGAAAGCTGTGAAAGACATCTTCAAGTAGTTGAGAAGGACCAATAAATTGTTCTTGGTCTATGGGGTGGAGAACTGAAATTGGAAGGCTATACCGACTCTAGCTTCCAAAACGATATCGATGACTCGAAGTCAACCTCTAGGTTTGTATTCATGCTCAATGGTGTTGTTGTCTCTTGGAAGAGTTCCAAGCAAGACAATACTGCGGATTCCAGCACAGAGGCCGAATACATTGCTGCATCGGATGCAGCAAGGGAGGCTGTTTGGATAAGAAATTTCGTCCAAGAGTTGGGCGTCATTCCTAATGGAGTTGCTCCTGTCCCGGTGTTGTGTGACAACACGGGAGCTTTAGCTCAAGCAAAGGAGCCAAGGTCTCATCAAAAATCTAAACTAGTATTGAGAAAGTACCACATCCTCGGAGAGATTGTGGAAAGAGGAGATGTCACGATTGACAAAGTCGGCTCCGCAGATAATGTTGCTGATCCACTAACTAAGCCTTTACCAGGACCATCATTCGAGAAGCATCGCGAATCAATGGGTCTAAAGTATATGGGTAGTTGGCTCTAGTAACAGTGGGAGATTGTTAGAGTAGGTGCACGTCGAGCCAAGTGTTGGCCGACTGTTAACGATGAAACTCTTTGTATAAACGATCTTTATTTTAATAATATTTTAATTTATTAATTTGGCGCATCTTTATCTTTATACCCATGCTAGTTGCATAAATAAAGTCCTTGAATATACAAATAGTAGAAAGAATATGAGATGCTCATATGATGAGTATCATGAAACTCATATTTGGAATACTGTATATTCTAAACGGTTCCTAGTCGATTCAGCCGCCACTAAGAAGGATAAAGGCGGCTCGAGTTAGAGACTAGTATCTGCGATGTGAGTACCATGTTTCATTGGTAGGGGACATTGTGATGTCCGAGCATGCAGATAGGTGCTCCTTGTAGAGTGCACTGAACAACCCTCTATAAAGGACTTTCCAAGTGGTTCTTACTTATCGAGTGGAAAAGTCCTAGTTTATGGTTGTACACCATTAGTCCTTATGACCCGGGACAACATTGAGACTCTATGTGCTAGCGTTTCACTTTGACTTGTTTACCGACTCTTGTGGGGGTCATCAGGTGGCAAGGTTGGGTGTTACGGCGAAACATATAGGAGTCGATGCATTGTAGCCGGGGATTCACCGCTTACCTACGGGTATGGATATCCTATGTGTTTTTCATGTATGTGTGGGTTGAAATCTCTGATCAGAGTATGGTGGTAATGTTAGAGTAGGTGCCCGTCGAGTCAATTGTTGGCCGAGTGTTCACAATGAAACTCTATGTATAAGCAGTCTTTATTTTAATAATATTTGAAATTATTATTTTGGCACATCTTTATCTGTATACCCATGCTAGTTGCATAGATAAAGCCCTTGAATATACAAATAGTAGAAAGAATATGAGATGCTCATATGATGAGTATCATAAAACTCATATTTGTAATACTGTATATTCTAAAAGGTTCCTAGTCGATTCAGCCGCCACTAAGAAGGATATAGGCCGCTCGAGTTAGAGACTAGTATCTGCGATGTGAGTACCATGTTTCATTGGTAGGGGACATTGTGATGTCCGAGCATGCAGATAGGTGCTCCTGGTAGAGTGCACTGAACAACCCTCCATAAAAGGACTTTCCAAGTGGTTCTCACTTATCGAGTGGAAAAGTCCTGGTTTATGGTTGTACACCATTAGTCCTTATGACCCGGGACAACATTGAGACTCTATGTGCTAGGATTATATTTTGACTTGTTTACCGACTCTCATGGGGTCATCAGGTGGCAAGGTTGGGTGTTCTGTCGAAACACATAGGAGTCGATGCATTGTAGTCGGTGATTCACCGCTTACCTTCGGGTATGGATATCCTATGTGTTATCATGTGTATGTAGGTTGAAATCTCTGGCCAGAGTATGGTGGTAATTATGAAAGGGGTTTCATAGATTACACCATCGATGCAACTACGACATGACACATAGTATCGATTCATTGACAACTCTCGATAAACCAATGGTTGTCGAATCGGTCGGGATATATGAGTTGAAGGGACCGTACTGTACGCTAACCATAATTGAATGGTTCTTGCAGGCACTATCATTTGATACCTAGGGAATCATGTAAGCGATGTTGCTAGGCGTTTAACATGGTTGGTTGGGTACTATCAGACTTGAGTTCTGACGTTCTTGTAATCAAGGGGTTGATAAGTAAGAATGGAGCAATTGGGTATGCTCATATAAGGACATGTTTAGTCCGAATCACATGGAGATGTGAACCCACGGCTAGTTGTATCAATGAACCATTGAGGGCCACACAAGTGCTGGCTTTCTAGAACCCGTTGAGAAGTAAAAATAGTTCAATGTGTTGAACGGCTTATAAAGGAGTTTATAAGCGTAAGGAAAATTAGAAGTATGACTTCTATAAAGGAGAAAATAGTTCAATGTGTTGAACGACTTATAAATGAGTTTATAAGTGTAAAGAAAAATAGAAGTATGACTTCTATGAGAGAAATATAAATTTTAATTTATGGAAGTGTTCCTAAATTAAAAGTTGGCCAAATGAATAATGTATTTGAAAATTGTGATTTTCATAAACATTATTATGGACTAAATTATATTAATTCAAGTGTTGAATTAATTAAACACTAGTGGACCTAGTAGAGTCCAAATAATTAAATTAATTCAAGTGTTGAATTAATTAAATCATATTGAGTCTTGTAGAGCTCAATTTAAATTAATTATTTAACTAGTGGGACTTGGGTAAATTCAAGTAATGTTTAATTAGTCTCAAATATGTTTGGGTTGCAAAAGTAGATACAAAAAGTGTATGCCTTTGCATTTTTTAATCAAAAGTATCCAAGACTCTTCACCTCCCACATGCAAACCTAGCATGTCACTATATTATATGGTTTTAACAATTAAAAACATGGACTAAATTTAATTATCTCAAACATATTTGAGACTAATTAAATACTACTTGAATTTACCCAAGTCCCACTAGTTAAATATTTTTTAATTGAGCTCTACAAGACTCAATATTATTTAATTAATTCAACACTTGAATAATTTAATTATTTGACTCTACTAGGTCACTAGTGTTTAATTAATTCAACACTTGAATTAATAATTTAGTCCCAATATGTTTATGAAATCACAATTTTCAATACATTATTCTTGGCCAAATTTTAATTAGGAACACTTCATAAATTAAAATTTATATTCTCTCATAGAAGTCATACTTCTATTTTTCTTTACGCTTATAAACATCATTTATAAGCGTTCAACACATTGAACTATTTCTCCTTTATAGAAGTCAACTTCTAATTTTCTTACGCTTATAAACTCCTTATAAGCCGTTCAACACATTGAACTATTTACTTCTCATCGGGATTTACAAAGCTAGTACTTGTGTGGCCCTCAATGGTTCATTGATACAACTAGCCGTGGGTTCACATCTCCATGTGATTCGGACTAAACATGTCCTTATTCGAGCATACCCAATTGCTCATTCTTACTTATCAAACCTTGATATAAGAACGTCAGAACTCAAGTCTGATAGTACCCAACCATCACGTTAAACGCCTAGCACATCGCTTACATGATTCCCTAGGTATCAAATGATAGTGCCTGCAAGAACCATTCAATTATGGTTAGCGTACAGTACGGTCCCTTCAACTCATATATCCCGATCGATTCGACAACCATTGGTTATCGAGAGTTGTCAATGAATCGATACTATGTGTCATGTCGTAGTGTGCATCGATGGTGTAATCTATGAAACCCTTTCATAATTACAACCATACTCTGGCCAGAGATTTCATCTACATACACATGATAACACATAGGATATCCATACCCGAAGGTAAGCGGTGAATCCCCGACTACAATGCATCGACTCCTATGTGTTTCGACAGAACACCCAACCTTGCCACCTGATGACCCCATGAGAGTCGGTAAACAAGTCAAAGTGTAATTCTAGCACATAGAGTCTCAATGTTGTCCCGGGTCATAAGGACTAATTCTGTACAACCATAAACCAGGACTTTTCCACTCGATAAGTGAGAACCACTTGGAAAGTCCTTTTATGGAGGGTTGTTCAGTGCACTCTACCAGGAGCACCTATCTGCATGTTCGGACATCACAATGTCCCCTACCAATGAAACATGGTACTCACATCGCAGATACTAGTCTCTAACCGAGCGGCCTATATCCTTCTTAGTGGCGGCTGAATCGACTAGGAACCGTTTAGAATATACAGTTTACAAATATGAGTTTCATGATACTCATCATATGAGCATCTCATATTCTTTCTACTATTTGTATATTCAAGGGCTTTATCTATGCAGACTAGCATGGGTATACAGAAAAGATTGCCAAAATAATAATTTCAAATATTATTAAAATAAAGACTGCTTATACATAGAGTTTCATTGTGAACACTCGGCCAACACTTGGCTCGACGGGCACCTACTCTAACAATTCCAACTCCAAAACAGCACAGTACACCGCGGGGGCACTCCAGTAAGAGCGCGGGTGCACTCAGGTCACGGCAAAGCACTATTCCCATGCAACTAGAATCGATCCGAAACTCTGAAACGAACAACCAACATCAACTAACACCTCAAGACAATAAAACTAACAATACTAAGCCCAAAAATACAACTCTGAACATCTAATCAAATATCCCAAATAAAAACGAAACTTAAATCGTACCGTACACCGGGCTCGGCATTACATAACTACTCATTGGGAATGATGTAGGAATGTTGCAATCAACTAAGATATGGTTAGCGAGTAAGTTCTCGATGCAGGACTGGGTGAAGCATCTTTTGTATTGTGATACAGATCTATGAGGATAGATCGAGAAAAATTGCTTGGTCTCACCCATTCCACATACATTGATACCATCGTGAAGCGGTTCTCGATGGATAAGTCCAAGAGAGGACATCTACCAATGTGTCATGGCGTGGTCCCTATCCAAGTCTGTCTTTCAAGACGATGACAGAGATAGCGCGATGACAAAGCTTTCCTTATGCATCTGCGATTGGTAGCATCATGTATGGGATGATATCTACACGTCCTGATGTGGCTTTCGCACTAAGTGTAGTGAGTAGATATCAATCAAACCCTGGTCCTCCACACTGGAAAGTGTTGAAAGACATCCTCAAGTTTTGAGAAGGACCAATAAATTGTTCTTGGGTATGGGGTGGAGAACTGAATTGGAAGGCTATACCGACTCTAGCTTCCAAAGCGATATCGATGACTCGAGTCAACCTCTAGGTTTGTATTCATGCTCAATGGTGCTGCTGTCTCTTGGAAGAGTTCCAAGCAAGACAATACTGCGGATTCCAGCACAGAGCGAATACATTGCTGCATCAGATGCAGCAAGGGAGTCTGTTTGGATAAGGAATTTCGTCAAGAGTTGGACGTCATTCCTAATGGATTGCTTCCTATCCCGGTGTTGTGGTGACAACACGGGAGCTTTAGCTCAAGCAAAGGAGCCAAGGTCTCATCAGAATCCAAACAGTATTGAGAAAGTACCACATCCTCGGAGAAGATTGTGGAAAGAGAAGTGTCTATCGAACAAAGTCGGCTCCGCAGACAATGTTGTTGATCCACTAGCTAAGCCTTTACCTGGACCATTATTCGAGAGCATCGCGAATCAATGGGTTTGAAGCATATGGGTAGTTGGCTCTAGTGCAATGGGAGATTGTTAGAGTAGGTGCCGTCGAGCCAATTGTTGGCCGAGTGTTCACCATGAAACTCTATGTATAAGCAGTCTTTATTTAATAATATTTGAAATTATTATTTTGGCACATCTTTATCTGTATACCCATGCTAGTGCATAGATAAAGCCCTTGAATATACAAATAGTAGAAAGAATATGAGATGCTCATATGATGAGTATCATAAACTCATATTTGTAATACTGTATATTCTAAACGGTTCCTAGGCGATTCAGCCGCCACTAAGAAGGATAAGGCGCTCGAGTTAGAGACTAGTATCGGCATGTGAGTACCATGTTTCATTGGTAGGGGGAATTGTGATGTCCGAGCATGACAATAGGTGCTCCTGGTAGAGTGCACTGAACAACCCTCCATAAAAGGACTTTCCAAGTGGTTCTCACTTATCGAGTGGAAAAGTCCTGGTTTATGGTTGTACACCATTAGTCCTTATGACCCGGGACAACATTGAGACTCTATGTGCTAGGTATTACTTTGACTTGTTTACCGACTCTCATGGGGTCATCAGGTGGCAAGGTTGGGTGTAGTCGAAACACAAGGAGTCGATGCATGTAGTCGGGGATTCACCGCTTACCTTCGGGTATGGATATCCTATGTGTTTCATGTGTATGTAGGTTGAAATCTCTGGCCAGAGTATGGTTGTAATTATGAAAGGGGTTTCATAGATTACACCATTGATGCAACTACGACATACATACACTAGTATCGATTCATTGACAAACTCTCAAAAACCAATGGTTGTCGAATCGGTCGGGATATTGAGGTGAAGGGACCGTACTGTACGCTAACCATAATTGATGGTTCTACAGGCACTATCATTTGATACCTAGGGAATCATGTAAGCGATGTTGCTAGGCGTTGTTTAACATGGTTGGTTGGGTACTATCAGACTTGAGTTCTGACGTTCTTGTTATCAAGGGGTTGATAAGTAAGAAGGGAGCAATTGGGGTATGCTCATATAAGGACATGTTAGTCCGAATCACATGGAGATGTGAACCCACGGCTAGTTGTATCAATGAACCATTGAGGGCCACACAAGTGCTGGCTTCTAGACCCGTTGAGAAGTAATATAGTTCAATGTGTTGAACGGCTTATAAAGGAGTTTATAAGCGTAAGGAAATTAGAAGTATGACTTCTATAAAGGAGAAAATAGTCAATGTGTTGAACGACTTATGTGGGGACCCGGACGCTAATCATCTTCTTAATCGTCTTGGGATTTAATTATCAATTCAGATAAATAGGGTCTAAAAATTTTTCTTTTTAAAATAAAGTGCGGAAGGTAATGGCATCTACATATACTATATTCATTATACTTTAAAACTAAAGTTCAGTAGAAAAGTACGATACTGTACAACCTAAGTCTAAGGTTCAATTACACATTCAAGTAATAAACCAAGTCTGGCTACAAGTCCAGAACCACCACGCTAACTCGTCTTCTCTCATCGTCATCTCGGCCTGATCCAGCCCACCTGTTGTATGCACACATACAAAACAAGACAACAGCGGATAAATCCGGTGAGAATAAATCCCAGTATAAAACATGGTAAGCATGTATATAAAACAAAACTAATTAAAAACATGCGATCATGTATAAACACAATATATTTCATAATCTATGAAATTAAGCATGCAACTCAAATTCGATAAACATGCATATCAACAATTAAATCATAAAACATGCTAGCACAAACTGAAAGCAATAACGATGGGTCCCATGATCTAGGAGCCACATCCATATAAGCATGAAGTCCTAATCAATCATGTCTAGACTTGACTCGATTATAACTTAGGGATCCCGGGGTGAATAAGACGGCACTGTCTGTCACCTACCCTCCCAATCGAGGTGCGGTCCGTCTATTCCTAGACTTCGGCCTGATCTGTATCCACGTCTACAAAGGGGGCGGTGATCTTCCCCTAAGCTGAGATATGCCGAACATCTAGGAGTCTGCCTGATCTCCAGACTGTCCTATCTAAGTGCATGAATACAAAATATGTAAACAAGAATAATCATTCTAATGCAATGCCACATGCTCTGTAAACAAAGTATAGCAAGATTTATATACAAGTTCTATAAACAAATCTAATACACAACATATAGTATGTGATTTATTGGGCAACTCAAAATGGTGTCTCAATTGAGTTGTTTCTTCCCGAATATCACATGAATTATACCTTTGTCGTCCCCGTCGAGGAAGACGAAGATCTGTATTCAACTCTGTCCATCTCAATCTGAAAAGACAATATCGAATACGCTGTATCAGTGAATAACTCATTATACAATCTGTTCTGATCAATACTCAATTCAGTACAAAATCTGATCAATATCTGAACAAAATACAATCTGAGTCATATAAATAATATCACAATCTAATCGAAATCATATCTGAATCTAATCAATCTGAATCAGCTGATGTTTCAACAGTACAACAATACAGTCTTGAAACCCCGTCAATCTGAACATCACAATATCATACCGGAATTATAATCTGTGTCAATACAATTCATCATCTGATACTAACACAATTCTGAATAGAATCTCAGTCAATATCTTCGAACATACGGTTTCGTAAAAAAAAAAAAAAAACAAAAAAAAAAAAAAAAAAAAATTTGTTATGATTTCGAAGATATTGACTGGATTCTATATCATAATTGTGTTTAGTATTCAGATATGTGAATTGTAATTGACACAGATTATGAATTCCGGTAGGTATGATTATGATGTTCAGATGCGGGGTGGTTATCAAGACTGTATGTTGTTGTACTGTTGAACATCAGCTGATTCAGATTGATTATGAGATTCAGATATGATTTTCGATAGATGTGATATTATTATATGACTCAGATGTATTTTGTTCAGATATGTGATCAGATTTTGTAACTGAATTGAGTATTGATCAGTAACAGCATTGTAATAATGAGTATCACTGATACGCCCACGCGTATTTCGATATTGGTCTTTTCAGATTGAGATGGACCAGAGTTGGAATACGATCTTCCGTCTTCCTCGGGAACGGGGACACGACAAAGGTATTAATTCATGTGATATATTGGGAGAGAGAGAAGACAAGAGAAGAAAAGAGACGAGAAACGGAAGAAACAAACTCAATTGAGAATCACCATTTGAGTTGCCCAAATAAATCACATACTATATGATGGTGTATAGATTTGTTTATAGAACTGTAATAAATTCGTGTGCTATACTTTGTTTACAGACTTGTGGCAATTGCTTAGATGATTATGTTGTTTACATATTTTGTATTTCATGCATTAGATAGGACACGTTGGTGGAGATCAGGCAGAGACTTCTAGATGTTCGCGATGATATCTCGCATTAGGGGAAGACTCCCGCCCCTTTTGTAGACGTGGATACAGTCAGGCCGAAGTCTAGAATAAGACGGGACCGCACCTCGATTGGGAGAGGGTAGGGTGACAGACAGTGCCGTCTTTCACCCCGGGATCCCCTAGAGTTATAGATCGAGTCACAAGTCTAGACATGATTTGATTAGGACTTCATGCTTATATGGATGTGGCTCCTAGATCATGGGGACCCATGTTATTGCTTTCAGTGTTGCTACGCATGTTTTATGATTGTGATTGTTGAATATGCATTGTTTACGAATTTGAGTTTTGCATGCTTAATTTCCATAGATTATGAAATATATTGTGTTTATACCTGATCGCAGTTTTATGATTAGTTTGTTATATACATGCTTAACATGTTTTGTATACCTGGGATCTTATTCTCACCGGATTGTATCCGGCTGTTGTTTGTTTTGGTTGTGTGCATGACAACAGGTGGGGTGGATCAGGCCCAGAAGGGGCGAGATGACGGAGGTGAGAGAAGACGAGTTACGTGGGTGTTCGTGGACTTGTAGCAGACTTGGTTTTATTACTTGAATGTAGTAATTGAACCTTAAGACGGTTAGGTTTTACGTATCGTATTTTTACTTGAACTTTAGTTTTTATACAGATATGTTATATTATGTAGATGCCATACCTTCCGCACTTATTTTAAAAAGAAAAACATTTTTTAGACCTATTTATCTGAATTGTAATTAAAATCCCAAAGACGATTACGAAGAGATTAGCGTCGGTCCCCACATAGGCGTTCAACACATTGAACTATTTTCTCCTTTATAGAAGTCATACTTCTAATTTTCCTTACGCTTATAAACTCCTTTATAAGCCGTTCAACACCATGAACTATATTTACTCTCAACGGGTTCTAGAAAGCCAGCACTTGTGTGGCCCTCAATGGTTCATTGATACAACTAGCCGTGGGTTCAACATCTCCATGTGATTCGGACGACTAAACATTCCTTATATGAGCATACCCCAATTGCTCCATTCTTACTTATCAAACCCCTTGATAACAAGAACGTCAGAACTCAAGTCTGATAGTACCAACCAACCATGTTAAAAGCCTAGCAACATCGCTTACATGATTCCCTAGGTATCAAATGATAGTGTGTAAGAACCATTCAATTATGGTTAGGTACAGTACGGTCCCTTCAACTCAATATTCCCGACCGATTCGACAACCATTGGGTTTATCGAGAGTTTGCATGAATCGATACTATGTGTCATGTCGTAGTTTGCATCATGGTGTAATCTATGAAACCCTTCATAATTACAACCATACTGATGGCCAGAGATTTCAACCCACATAACATGAAAAACACATAGGATACCATACCCTAAGGTAAGCGGTGAATCCCCGCTACAATGCATCGACTCCTATTGTTTCGACACACCCAACCTTGCCACCTGATGACCCAAGAGTCGGTAAACAAGTCAAAGTGATAACCTAGCACATAGAGTCTCAATGTTGTCCCGGGTCATAAGGACTAATGGTGTACAACCATAAACAGGACTTTTCCACTCGATAAGTGAGAACCACTTGGAAAGTCCTTTTATGAGGGTTGTTCAGTGCACTCTACAAGGAGCACCTATCTGCATGCTCGGACATCACAAATCCCCTAAAATGAAACATGGTACTCACATGCAGATACTAGTCTCTAACTCGAGCGCCTATATCCTTCTTAGTGGCGGCTGAATCGACTAGGAACCGTTAGAAATATACAGTATTCAAATATGAGTTTCATGATACTTCATATGAGCATCTCATATTCTCTACTATTTGTATATTCAAGGCTTTATTATGCAACTAGCATGGGTATAAAGATAAAGATGCGCCAAAATAATAATTTAATATATTAAAATAAAGATCGTTTTATACAAGAGTTTCATTTGTGAACAGTCGGCCAACACTTGGCTCGACGGGCACCTACTCTAACAATCTCCCATTGACTAGAGCCAACTACCCATATCTTAGACCCATTATTCGCGATGCTTCTCGAATGATGGTCAGGTAAAGGCTTTAGTAGTGGATCAACAACATTTATGCGGAGCCGACTTTGTCAAGACACTTCTTCTTTCCACAATCTCTCCGAGGATGTGGTACTTTCTAATCTGGTTAGATTTTGATGAGACCTTGGCTCCTTGCTTGAGCTAAAGCTCCCGTGTGTCACACAACACCGGGATAGGAGCAACTCCATTAGGAATGACGCCAACTCTTGGACGAAATTCCTTATCCAAAACAGCCTCCCTTGCT
This sequence comes from Primulina eburnea, assembly GCF_022965805.1. Taxonomy (NCBI): domain Eukaryota; kingdom Viridiplantae; phylum Streptophyta; class Magnoliopsida; order Lamiales; family Gesneriaceae; genus Primulina; species Primulina eburnea. Next base: position 23,533,076 of record NC_133112.1, read on the forward strand.
GCATCGATGCAGCAATGTATTCGGCCTCTGTGCTGGATCCGCAGTATGTCTTGCTTGGAACTCTTCCAAGAGACACACACCATTGAGCATGAATACAAACCTAGAGGTTGACTTCGAGTCATCGATATCGTTTGGAAGCTAGAGTCGGTATAGCCTTCCAATTTCAGTTCTCACCCCATAGACCAAGAACAATTTATTGGTCCTTCTCAACATACTTGAGGATGTCTTTCACAGCTTTCCAGTGTGGAAGACCAGGGGTTTGATGATATCTATCACTACACTTAGTGAGAAAGCCACATCAGGACGTGTTAGATATCATCCCCATACATGATGGCACCAATCGCAGATGCATAAGGAAAGCTTTGTCATCGCCGCATATCTCGCATCAGTCTTGTGAAAGACCAGACTTGGATAGGGACACGCCCATGAACACATTGGTAGATGTCCTCTCTTGGACATACCATCGAGAACCGCTTCACGATGGTATTAATGTATGTGGAATGGGTGAGACCAAGGCAATTTTCTCGATCTATCCTATAGATCTGTATCACAATAAAAAAGATGCTTCACCCAAGTCCTTTGCATGAGGAACCTACTCGCTAACCATATCTTGTTGATTGCAACTTCCTACATCACATCCCAATGAGTAGTTTATGTAATAGCCGCGAGCCGGTGTACGGTACGATTTTAAGTTTCGTTTGTTTATTTTGGATATTTGATTGATGTTTCCGAGGTTGTTATTTTTGGGCTCTAGTATTGTTAGTTTGTATTGTCTTGAGGTGTTAGTTTGATGTTGGTTGTTCGTTTCAGAGTTTCGGAAATGATTCTAGTTTACCAATGGGTAGTGCTTTGCGTGACCTGACGGTGCAACCCGCGCTTCTTAACTGGAGTGCCCCCCCGCGTGTTGTACTGTGCTGTTTTGGAGTTGGATAACATGGTTTGTCGAAGTATTGCAGATCGGATTGCGAATCGAAGACATTGTCAAAATTTGTACTGAAAAGTAAACAGATAAATGTTGATGACTATTTAAAATATTTGGTAAGATATAAAGTATGGACTTTAACTTTATAAATATTTACTCCCACTGTTTTGACATTTTTCACTACCCTCTAGTGAAAACGGGAAACTCCTTTCCTCAGTAGGTACGTAAGGTCCAATAGCGAATTATGATCCCGAATAATATCAGCCAATCACAATTCCTAAAAGGTAGTTTCCAATTGCATCACAATGCAACCCTTAACGTAAACTTTTGTCTCACGTTTGATTAGGACCCAATAATATGACGTCGTTCATCTTCACGTGTCAAGCCTTACCCATCGATGTTGAACCTTAATGGACGGTCGCCATGAGTTCCCTCAATAATATGAGCCGAAATCATGGGAGTTCCACGTAGTTCACATCACCATGTCAATGGATGTCACAGCTTTCCGGCACCCAGGGCCCCCCAATAATATGAGCCGAGCCCCGAGTACGGGTAGCGTTCATCATGCACCCATTGTCGATGGAAGACAAGGAAATTATAAACAAATTTATAATTCCCCTTTTCGGGCTTGATATTAATTTTGAATCTTATTCAAAATGAGGGTTTTTAATTTTGAAAGGTCTCATCATTAATTTATTTTAAAAGCTCGCCATGTTTGATCGTATGTTTGCCGGATTCATGCAACTTTGTTATTATAATAATAATAACGCACATACTCATTATTTATAACATATCATGCATATATCATAAATAGAAAACAATACAAGGATGATCAATCGCCCCAAAACTAATGGCCCGTGTGAGCCAACACGGGCCTAGGTCCACTCCTAGGGTAAATGCACGGGATGCAATGCAACTAAATTATTACATTAGCATCCAATATTACATGTCTTCGATCTTCATAATCATCAAGGCCACCATCTTCCAATCTTGATCTTCCCCTATTCTAATATTTACAAATAAATATCCATGGCACATAGGGATACATCTCATGGGGTGGGAACGGGCCATAAACCAAGCCCACTTTAAAAATTGATAATTATTACAATCATACAACACAAATATCCTAGCATACACCTAGCAAATTGGGCTTGGGCTTTTGATCATCCTTCATGCATAATATCACATATCATACACCATCAATTAATTATCACTATAATTAATTGATCCAATATTATATATCTTGATCCAATCACTAACCGCCACGATTATAAACTAAATTAACAAAGTATACAAACACCTTTGTCTACTTTCCAATTAATTTATTTATAACCGAATTTCTTATAAATCACAATTTACTATAAATAATTAAAGTCCAACTTCAATTATTTATTTTATGAGAAAGATTTGCAACTTTTGTAATTTTAAACTTAAGGGCCCAAAAACTTATTTTTCACCAAAAACATTTTGGCCCATTTAAAATTCACAAATATGTTGACCATCTAATGGCCCAACAACTCAAGGCCCATGACACTTGATATTCCAAAACACTTTTGGAAACCCTAGTCGTCATCGCCGTCGCCGGAGTTCCGTCGCCGGATTCCGGCCAACATTCCGGCCAACATGCAAAAAAATTTTTTTTTTTTATTATTAAACTTTAGGGGCTGTTCGGGCAGCCCCTCGGGCTGCCCTTGCTGCCCGAAATGGGCAGCCCTCGGGCAGCCCGAGCTGCCCGAAACGGGCAGCAACATGCTGCCCGAAATTCCCCACAAGAAGGCCTCGGTTTTGTTGCAAATTTTCATCTCAAACGGTTAGAAATCGCCCTCAATATAATATCTTGTATATGTTGCACAAAAACTAGTAACCTTAGCTCTTGATACCACTTGAAAGGCGGACAGCTCGGGCTGCCCGAAATTCCCCACAAGAAGGCCTCGGTTTTGTTGCAAATTTTCATCTCAAACGGTTAGAAATCGCCCTCAATATAATATCTTGTATATGTTGCACAAAAACTAGTAACCTTAGCTCTTGATACCACTTGAAAGGGATCGATATACGGTGTTCAAAATCGCAACGGAAGCACAAAATTGTTTTCAAAACATGAAAACCGAAATTTTGGTATAAAAATTTTTCAAAATTGAACACCATGTACTAGTTGTGCAAACATATACAAAAATCTCAACTTTCAAGCATAGGGTGTTGAGAAAATTACCTATCAATCACAAGGATTGATTTTATGGCTCCAACTAAGGTGTAAACACCTTAGCTCTTGAAGGTAGACAATCTACAAGCTCCTCCTCCAAATCCTTGAAACTTTCCTTCAAATTAGGCCCACCACCAAGTAGGTAAATCCCCTCTTAATTTGCACTAGAAAATTAAGAAGATTTTTCAAAGAGAAGACTTTTATTCTCCAACACTTGAAGAACAAAAGAGAGAAGAAAATTGAGAGAAAAAGAGACACACAATTTCGGCCAAGGTGTGTGGAATGAGGAGGAGAGTTGAGTCTTGGGGTTGCAAAAAGTTAGATACAAAAGTTGTATGCCTTTGCAATTTTTTAATCAAAAGTATTCAAGACTCTTCACCTCCCAAGCATGCAAACCCTAGCATGTCTCACATATATTATATGGTTTTTAACACATTAAAAACCATGGACTAAATTTTAATTATCTCAACATATTTGAGATTAATTAAATACTACTTGAATTTATTCAAGTCCCACTAGTTAAATAATTATTTTAATTGAGCTCTACAAGACTCAATATTATTTAATTAATTCAACACTTGAATTAATTTTAATTATTTAGACTCTACTAGGTCTACTAGTGTTTAATTAATTCAACACTTGAATTAATCTAATTTAGTCCCCAATAATGTTTATGAAAATCACAATTTTCAACTACATTATTTACTTGGCCAAATTTTAATCTAGGAACACTTTCATAAATTAAAATTTATATTTCTCTCATAGAAGTCATACTTCTATTTTTCTTTACGCTTATAAACACATTTATAAGCCGTTCAACACATTGAACCATTTTCTCCTTTATAGAAGTCAAACTTCTAATTTTACTTACGCTTATAAACTCCTTTATAAGCCGTTCAACACATTGAACTATTTTCACTTCTCATCGGGATTTACAAAGCTAGTACTTGTGTGGCCCTCAATGGTTCATTGATACAACTAGCCGTGGGTTCACATCTCCATGTGATTCGGACTAAACATGTCCTTATTCGAGCATACCCCAATTGCTCCATTCTTACTTATCAACTCCTTGATAGTAAGAACGTCAGAACTCAAGTCTGATAGTACCCAACCAATCACGTTAAACGCCTAGCAGCATCGCTTACGTGATTCCCTAGGTATCACATGATAGTGCCTGCAAGAACCATTCAATTATGGTTAGCGTACAGTACGGTCCCTTCAACTCATATATCCCGATCGATTCGACAACCATTGGTTTATCGAGAGTTGTCAATGAATCGATACTATGTGTCATGTCGTAGTTGCATCGATGGTGTAATCTATGAAACACCTTTCATAATTACAACCATACTCTGGCCAGAGATTTCGATCTACATACACATGATAACACATAGGATATCCATACCCGAAGGTAAGCGGTGAATCCCCGACTACAATGCATCGACTCCTATGTGTTTCGACAGAACACCCAACCTTGCCACCTGATGACCCCATGAGAGTCGGTAAACAAGTCAAAGTGTAATTCTAGCACATAGAGTCTCAATGTTGTCCCGGGTCATAAGGACTAATTCTGTACAACCATAAACCAGGACTTTTCCACTCGATAAGTGAGAACCACTTGGAAAGTCTTTTTATGGAGGGTTGTTCAGTGCACTCTACAAGGAGCACCTATCTGCATGTTCGGACATCACAATGTCCCCTACCAATGAAACATGGTACTCACATCGCAGATACTAGTCTCTAACTCGAGCGGCCTATATCCTTCTTAGTGGCGGCTGAATCGACTAGGAACCGTTTAGAATATACAGTATTACAAATATGAGTTTCATGATACTCATCATATGAGCATCTCATATTCTTTCTACTATTTGTATATTCAAGGGCTTTATCTATGCAGCTAGCATGGGTATACAGATAAAGATTTGCCAAAATAATAATTTCAAATATTATTAAAATAAAGACTGCTTATACATAGAGTTTCATTGTGAACACTCGGCCAACACTTGGCTCGACGGGCACCTACTCTAACAATTCCAACTCCAAAACAGCACAGTACACCGCGGGGGCACTCCAGTTAAGAGCGCGGGTGCACTCAGGTCACGGCAAAGCACTATTCCCATGCAACTAGAATCGATCCGAAACTCTGAAACGAACAACCAACATCAACTAACACCTCAAGACAATAAAACTAACAATACTATAGCCCAAAAATACAACTCTGAACATCTAATCAAATATCCCAAATAACAAACGAAACTTAAATCGTACCGTACACCGGGCTCGGCTATTACATAACTACTCATTGGGAATGATGTAGGAATGTTGCAATCAACTAAGATATCGTTAGCGAGTAAGTTCTCGATGCAGGACTTGGGTGAAGCAACTTTTGTATTGTGATACAGATCTATAGAGATAGATCGAGAAGATTGCTTGGTCTCACCCATTCCACATACATTGATACCATCGTGAAGCGGTTCACGATGGATAAGTCCAAGAGAGGACATCTACCAATGTGTCATGGCGTGTCCCTATCCAAGTCTGTCTTTCAAGACTGATGCAGAGATAGCGGCGATGACAAAGCATTCCTTATGCATCTGCGATTGGTAGCATCATGTATGGGATGATATCTACACGTCCTGATGTGGCTTTCGCACTAAGTGTAGTGAGTAGATATCAATCGAACCCTGGTCTTCCACACTGGAAAGTTGTGAAAGACATCCTCAAGTATTTGAGAAGGACCAATAAATTGTTCTTGGTCTATGGGGTGGAGAACTGAAATTGGAAGGCTATACCGACTCTAGCTTCCAAAGCGATATCGATGACTCGCAGTCAACCTCTAGGTTTGTATTCATGCTCAATGGTGCTGCTGTCTCTTGGAAGAGTTCCAAGCAAGACAATACTGCGGATTCCAGCACAGAGGCCGAATACATTGCTGCATCAGATGCAGCAAGGGAGTCTGTTTGGATAAGGAATTTCGTCTAAGAGTTGGACGTCATTCCTAATGGAGTTGCTCCTATCCCGGTGTTGTGTGACAACACGGGAGCTTTAGCTCAAGCAAAGGAGCCAAGGTCTCATCAGAAGTCCAAACAAGTATTGAGAAAGTACCACATCCTCGGAGAGATTGTGGAAAGAGAAGTGTCTATCGACAAAGTCGGCTCCGCAGACAATGTTGTTGATCCACTAGCTAAGCCTTTACCTGGACCATTATTCGAGATGCATCGCGAATCAATGGGTTTGAAGCATATGGGTAGTTGGCTCTAGTGCAATTGGGAGATTGTTAGAGTAGGTGCCCGTCGAGCCAATTGTTGGCCGAGTGTTCACAATGAAACTCTATGTATAAGCAGTCTTTATTTTAATAATATTTGAAATTATTATTTTGGCACATCTTTATCTGTATACCCATGCTAGTTGCATAGATAAAGCCCTTGAATATACAAATAGTAGAAAGAATATGAGATGCTCATATGATGAGTATCATCAAACTCATATTTGTAATACTGTATATTCTAAACGGTTCCTAGTCGATTCAGCCGCCACTAAGAAGGATATAGGCCGCTCGAGTTAGAGACTAGTATCTGCGATGTGAGTACCATGTTTCATTGGTAGGGGATATTGTGATGTCCGAGCATGCAGATAGGTGCTCCTGGTAGAGTGCACTGAACAACCCTCCATAAAAGGACTTTCCAAGTGGTTCTCACTTATCGAGTGGAAAAGTCCTGGTTTATGGTTGTACACCATTAGTCCTTATGACCCGGGACAACATTGAGACTCTATGTGCTAGGATTATACTTTGACTTGTTTACCGACTCTCATCGGGTCATCAGGTGGCAAGGTTGGGTGTTCTGTCGAAACACATAGGAGTCGATGCATTGTAGTCGGGGATTCACCGCTTACCTTCGGGTATGGATATCCTATGTGTTATCATGTGTATGTAGGTTGAAATCTCTGGCCAGAGTATGGTTGTAATTATGAAAGGGGTTTCATAGATTACACCATTGATGCAACTACGACATGACACATAGTATCGATTCATTGACAACTCTCAATAAACCAATGGTTGTCGAATCGGTCGGGATATATGAGTTGAAGGGACCGTACTGTACGCTAACCATAATTGAATGATTCTTGCAGGCACTATCATTTGATACCTAGGGAATCATGTAAGCGATGTTGCTAGGCGTTTAACATGGTTGGTTGGGTACTATCAGACTTGAGTTCTGACGTTCTTGTTATCAAGGGGTTGATAAGTAAGAATGGAGCAATTGGGGTATGCTCATATAAGGACATGTTTAGTCCGAATCACATGGAGATGTGAACCCACGGCTAGTTGTATCAATGAACCATTGAGGGCCACACAAGTGCTGGCTTTCTAGAACCCGTTGAGAAGTAATAATAGTTCAATGTGTTGAACGGCTTATAAAGGAGTTTATAAGCGAAAGGAAAATTAGAAGTATGACTTCTATAAAGGAGAAAATAGTTCAATGTGTTGAACGACTTATGTGGGGACCCGGACGCTAATCATCTTCTTAATCGTCTTTGGGATTTAATTATCAATTCAGATAAATAGGGTCTAAAAATTTTTCTTTTTAAAATAAAGTGCGGAAGGTAATGGCATCTACATAATATACATATCTGTATAAAAACTAAAGTTCAGTAGAAAAGTACAATACTGTACAACCTAAGTCTAAGGTTCAATTACTACATTCAAGTAATAAACCAAGTCTGCTACAAGTCCGGAACCACCACGCTAACTCGTCTTCTCTCATCGTCATCTCGGACCCTGATCCAGCCCCACCTGTTGTCATGCACACATACAAAACAAGACAACAGCCGGATAAATCCGGTGAGAATAAATCCCAGTATAAAACATGGTAAGCATGTATATAAACAAACTAATTCATAAAACATGCGATCATGTATAAACACAATATATTTCATAATCTATGAAATTAAGCATGCAACTCAAATTGGATAAACATGCATATCAACAATCTAAATCATAAAACATGCTAGCACAACTGAAAGCAATAACGATGGGTCCCATGATCTAGGAGCCACATCCATATAAGCATGAAGTCCTAATCAAATCATGTCTAGACTTGACTCGATCTATAACTCTAGGGATCCCGGGGTGAATAAGACGGCACTGTCTGTCACCTACACTCCCAATCGAGGTGCGGTCCGTCTTATTCCTAGACTTCGGCTTGATCTGTATCCACGTCTACAAAGGGGCGGTGATCTTCCCCTAAGCTGAGATATCGCCGAACATCTAGAAGTCTGCCTGATCTCCAGACTGTCCTATCTTAATGCATGAATACAAAATCTGTAAACAAGCATAATCATTCTAATGCAATGCCACATGCTCTGTAAACAAAGTATAGCAAGATTTATATACAAGTTCTATAAACAAATCTATACACAATCATATAGTATGTGATTTATTGGGCAACTCAAATGGTGATCTCAATTGAGTTGTTTCTTCCCGAATATCACATGAATTATACCTTTGTCGTCCCCGTCCGAGGAAGACGAAGATCTGTATTCAACTCTGTCCATCTCAATCTGAAAAGACAATATCGAATACGCTGTATCAGTGAATAACTCATTATACAATCTGTTCTGATCAATACTCAATTCAGTACAAAATCTGATCAATATCTGAACAAAATACAATCTGAGTCATATCAATAATATCACAATCTAATCGAAATCATATCTGAATCTAATCAATCTGAATCAGCTGATGTTTCAACAGTACAACAATACAGTCTTGATAACCCCGTCAATCTGAACATCACATATATCATACCGGAATTCATAATCTGTGTCAATACAATTCATCATCTGAATACTAACACAATTCTGATATAGAATCTCAGTCAATATCTTTCGAACATCATAACAATTACAGAAACAGTATGTTCTTTAATCTGATTTCAATTCTATAATATCTACGGTAATATAAACGTCATATCTGAATCACATGCAATTCTAGCAACATCATATTTCCAAAATATCTCAAAACGTAATAAAACTTACGTCCTTGTGTAGCTCTAGTCGAGAGGAGTACGATACTGCGTTCGGATTCGAATTCTGATACACGGATTCTTCGTAAACCAAATTCTAAGCTTAAGAACTAAACTTTCTCTCCCAAGCTATCGATTTCCCCTTTGAATTCTGAATCAAACGTGTCATGCTTCTATATATATACTGCATGCACCAACTGAAACGTGGCCTCATTCTCCGCATTTCACATCACACCGCGGGTGCGGTCCCTGCAGCACCGCGGGTGCGCTTCAGTCTCGGCAATTCTATCTAAAATGCACAATTCATGACCGCGGGTGCGGCCCTTCCAATACCGCGGGTGCGGTCTGGCACCGCGGGTGCGGTGTATGCAAGACCGCGGGTGCGGTCTTGCTTCGCCCAAAATTCCTACCCTACTGGACTTACACCGCGGGTGCGGTGTAAACAAGGGCGCGGGTGCGGTCTTGCACGTTCTGAAAATTTATATTTTGCTCCGAGCAACATCCCATAATCTTATCTGATCAATTCTACAAGTCTTGGGATATTTCATTAATCTTGTCTGATCAATTCTACGACAATTCTGGGGCATTACATTTCTCCCCCTCTTAGATCTGAGTTCGTCCTCGAATTCGCAACCAATCAATCCCAATCTAATAGAGGAAATGTATAACAGAGTTTAACATCCAAACTCGTTTTACTAACATCATTCTGAGGTATTTTTCTTTGATCAAGCTCTGATTCTGGTCTGGAATCAGAAGTCAAGAAGTATAATATCATAATCCTTCTTCAACTCGTTCTAGCCGAATCAATCCCGCATTACTAGCTATACAACATCCGTATATGCTAATCTGCAATCTATAACAAAACAATACCATATGTAGTTGTTATCCTATCTGTTTATCCCAATCTAGAACATAATCAAGCTTCATCTTCCAATACCAATTGTCATCATCCGACATTGGTTTCTTAAATCTATCCATTCTGAACTATCTTGATAGCTACTGTCATATAGTTAGTCACACAATGACAATAATCTATATCAACTAGTACTAACATCCAGTACCAAAGCTCTACGAATATTCGTCAATATCTGGTAATATACTCTGACTATCTGTCAATCTGTAATAAATCTGTACAAGAGAGCTTATGATATAGTCTATCACAAGTACAACTCTGTCAAAATCACAATCTGATATAATTTAATTCTTGCATTCTTGTCAATCTGACTATTTCTTTGACATTGATCTATGTCATCTGGTTCTGTTTGTACGTAATCTGGTACAAACTGATAGATATAGATTGAATAATCTGTCAATCATAATCATATCATATCATAATCTAAAGAAAATGACGGTAATTTCATTACGAAAGCCATAGAAATGTACTTCCATTTCTATTCAGAAATATACAAATTCTGTAATAATCTTCTGATTTTTATCTTTTTGTCTTCTTCTGTTAGCAATTCAGACTTGTCAGTACAATTTCTGTCAACATTTCTGTACACATTCTGTTATAACTGATCTAATCTGTTTATATCACTACTGTCTGTTCGAATATCATACATTCTCAACTATCTGAATGAAAACTGAATCCATAACTGTTCGGTTCTGACGTTATCTGTGAATTCAGATTCGAACCGTTCTGTATAAACAATCAGTTAATAACATAAAATAAAAAAGAAATACCTACCTGGTATTCGGCTCTGACTATCAATATCAAAATCTGTAACAAATTCTGAAGCATCAGATATCATAAAAAAAATCAATCTGATACAACACCAATCACCTATCTGTTAATCTGATTAATGTTCTGTTTAGAGTAGCAAAATACCATTCTGAACCTGCTGATTTCTGAACTGATGTACACTCAACTGGTTACAATAAACTGTATCACACTGATTCACAATAACAGTAATATCACATCAGGTTCAGAATAGAAAGACCCTATACAGATCTAGTGAGTTTACGAAAACTCATATAATAACAAAATCAGGCAACTGTAAATTTTGGCTATCTGACCAATCCTCATACTGCCCAGATCAACTGCTATATCTTATCTGCAAATAACATATGCTCCCAACAATATAAGATATCGCACAAATACGGATGTAGAACAATAACAATACTCAGCAGATATATATATCAATAAGAGAATAAATAATAAGAATAAGATAATCTGCAGATAATAAATTTCTGACATTTTTGGAATTCTTGATCTTTCTGTCTTAACTATCTAAATCAATCGATCTTCAGATACTGCATATTCTGAATAAACACTGTATCCATAACTGCATACTGGATTCATACCTGACCCATTTCTGTATACTACTGATCATAGTGCTCTGAATATTTAACATAATCTTCAAATATTCAATATAATCAACCAAATGCTACAATATATCAATAAATCATAGACATACCAAGCATAATTTTTCAGAATACCTCTGAACATAAAATCTATCAATTTAGAAACAGAACTGAACTATCTTCCAGAGAAATACTCAATCAACTGGATTTCTCAGATAATGTTCTATTATCTGTCAATTATATCAATTCTATCAATCATTCTGTACTATGTTCTAATATACCAGCAGTACTCGGTATTGATTCAATTCTGAAATCTACCTTTCTGATATCAATCACATCTGACATCTTATCTAGGCAAACACCAGTCAACTATTATATTACTAGCAATTCTAGTCACTGCTAGACTCGATTTCAATGGATCTATTGAATACATAAGGATACCATCTGTTCCTTTTTGTAATAATCGAGTCATAAACAGTACAATAATTTAAGGAATTCTGGATCTAGAATCCTTACCGGAAAATCTCCGTTTATCAGCCAGATTTAGTCTGAATCTTACCGTTTCTGGCACACATTCTACGATATTTCTGTACTTGTTTAGCATATACATGTCAATACTGCAATCAGAATCATATAACACAAGTACATCGCAATCTAGTTCAATCTCATTCTTATCTAACCGTAGTATATCATATGTCACAGACATTTCTGATATCAACATATTCCTCAACAACCAAGGAATCAATACTACAGTAACCATAGATCCAACAGATATAGCATATCTCCATGCTACTCAATCACATGTATTCATAAATAATGCATTAGTACATATCAATACCTATGCATATAATCATACCAGCAATAGTACCTGTGGGAATTCTGAGTCTGTTCTTCAGTCATTACCACCAATGACCCTGCTCTTTAAGATCTTCGAAAATGCCTCTGAGGACAAACTTTAGCAAAGTGTCCCGTCTGCTTACAGATATTGCACTTACCAAGCACTCCTTGGCATTGTTCTGTAGAATGTCGCCCTCCACACGTCCTGCAATACACTCCGGTATAGCTCGGACTAGGACTGCTAGAACTAGAGGAATCACTTCCTAACTTCTTAAACAGTTTCTTTTGAATCTTCAATGGTTCTTTCTTCCTATCACTTGCTGCTGTCAATCTCAACTCTAGAAGGCAGTTGCTGTGGATTTGATGTTGGAAGATCATACGAGACTCCCTGTTGTCCTATCAGAACCGTTTCTGCTCTTTTGGCCCTGTTCAAGGTATCAGCAAAACTACTCGATTGCTTCACATTCACCAATGTACGTATTTCTGGATTTAATCCCTGAATGAACTGACTAGATATAGCATGATCAGTTCTAGCTATATGAGTGGCAAAACGTAACAAGGTGAAGAACTGTGCTAAGTATTCATCAATACTCATCTGACCCTGTTTTAGGTTTGCAAATTCTGCACTTCTGTCCTCCCTATATGACACGGGGAAGAATCTTTGGTAGAACTCAACCTTAAAAATCTTCCATGAAATCACTGAACGACTCTGCTCTAAAGCTCCTTTGGTGAGTAACCACCATCTTCTGGCAGCTTCGTGCAACTGGTTCTCAATAAGCCTAATTCTACACTCATCTGTGAAATCTAGGAATTCAAATAACATTTCTATTTCTTCAAGCCACTTTTCACAATCTGCTGACGTCTCATTTCCCTTCAGAACCGGCGGCTGAAACGACTGGAACCTCTGTAACTGTGTTTCCATCTGAATTTCTGACACGTCTATCTGAGGTTCTGACCTACCTGTCTGATCATATGAAGTACTGCCTCTTTCTGGAATTCCTCTGGGCGGTACATCTGATTACCAAACACATTAGTAATCTCGTACTACAAATCTGTACCAATCTTTCTCTGATCATGATCATCTTACTGCTGATCATGAATCTGATCTGATTCATACTTAAGAATACATAATACCAATTCCAATCACATAATCAGGTAAACATGTATCTTAAAGCAGTAACACATAGTCTCATGCTAGCACATAATGTCAATCAACATTAAATCAATCTCATGCTGGCACACACATGCAAGGAAAGAAAATTCATCTACCCCGCACATTCTCTTTTATCTCAGTCTAAAGGATCCATCAGTTCTGACTCTCTCAATCTAAAGGATCTATCGCTAAAGGACCTATCGCTCTGATACCACCTGTTGTGGGGACCCGGACGCTAATCATCTTCTTAATCGTCTTTGGGATTTAATTATCATTTCAGATAAATAGGGTCTAAAAATTTTTCTTTTTAAAATAAAGTGCAGGAAGGTAATGGCATCTACATAATATACATATCTGTATAAAAACTAAAGTTCAGTAGAAAAGTACAATACTGTACAACCTAAGTCTAAGGTTCAATTACTACATTCAAGTAATAAACCAAGTCTGCTACAAGTCCGGAACCACCACGCTAACTCGTCTTCTCTCATCGTCATCTCGACCCTGATCCAGCCCCACCTGTTGTCATGCACACATACAAAATAAGACAACAGCCGGATAACTCCAGGTGAGAATAAATCCCAGTATAAAACATGGTAAGCATGTATATAAACAAACTAATTCATAAAACATGCGATCATGTATAAACACAATATATTTCATAATCTATGAAATTAAGCATGCAACTCAAATTGGATAAACATGCATATCAACAATCTAAATCATAAAACATGCTAGCACAACTGAAAGCAATAACGATGGGTCTCATGATCTAGGAGCCACATCCATATAAGCATGAAGTCCTAATCAAATCATGTCTAGACTTGACTCGATCTATAACTCTAGGGATCCCGGGGTGAAAAAGACGGCACTGTCTGTCACCTACCCTCCCAATCGAGGTGCGGTCCGTCTTATTCCTAGACTTCGGCCTGATCTGTATCCACGTCTACAAAGGGGCGGTGATCTTCCCCTAAGCTGAGATATCGCCGAACATCTAGAAGTCTGCATGATCTCCAGACTGTCCTATCTTAATGCATGAATACAAAATCTGTAAATAAGCATAATCATTCTAATGCAATGCCACATGCTCTGTAAACAAAGTATAGCAAGATTTATATACAAGTTCTATAAACAAATCTATACACAATCATATAGTATGTGATTTATTGGGCAACTCAAATGGTGATCTCAATTGAGTTGTTTCTTCCCGAATATCACATGAATTATACCTTTGTCGTCCCCGTCTGAGGAAGACGATGATCTGTATTCAACTCTGTCCATCTCAATCTGAAAAGACAATATCGAATACACTGTATCAGTGAATAACTCATTATACAATCTGTTCTGATCAATACTCAATTCAGTACAAAATCTGATCAATATCTGAACAAAATACAATCTGAGTCATATCAATAATATCACAATCTAATCGAAATCATATCTGAATCTAATCAATCTGAATCAGCTGATGTTTCAACAGTACAACAATACAGTCTTGATAACCCCGTCAATCTGAACATCACATATATCATACCGGAATTCATAATCTGTGTCAATACAATTCATCATCTGAATACTAACACAATTCTGATATAGAATCTCAGTCAATATCTTTCGAACATCATAACAATTACAGAAACAGTATGTTCTTTAATCTGATTTCAATTCTATAATATCTACGGTAATATAAACGTCATATCTGAATCACATGCAATTCTAGCAACATCATATTTCCAAAATATCTCAAAACGTAATAAAACTTACGTCCTTGTGTAGCTCTAGTCGAGAGGAGTACGATACTGCATTCGGATTCGAATTCTGATACACGGATTCTTCGTAAACCAAATTCTAAGCTTAAGAACTAAACTTTCTCTCCCAAGCTATCGATTTCCCCTTTGAATTCTGAATCAAACGTGTCATGCTTCTATATATATACTGCATGCACCAACTGAAACGTGGCATCATTCTCCGCATTGCACATCACACCGCGGGTGCGGTCCCTGCAGCACCGCGGGTGCTCTTCAGTCTCGGCAATTCTATCTAAAATGCACAATTCATGACCGCGGGTGCGGCCCTTCCAATACCGCGGGTGCGATCTGGCACCGCGGGTGCGGTGTATGCAAGACTGCGGGTGCGGTCTTGCTTCGCCCAAAATTCCTACCCTACTGGACTTACACCGCGGGTGCGGTGTAAACAAGGGCGCGGGTGCGGTCTTGCACGTTCTGAAAATTTATATTTTGCTCCGAGCAACATCCCATAATCTTATCTGATCAATTCTACAAGTCTTGGGATATTTCATTAATCTTGTCTGATCAATTCTACGACAATTCTGGGGCATTACAACTTATAAATGAGTTTATAAGTGTAAAGAAAAATAGAAGTATGACTTCTATGAGAGAAATATAAATTTTAATTTATGGAAGTGTTCCTAAATTAAAAATTGGCCAAATGAATAATGTATTTGAAAATTGTGATTTTCATAAACATTATTATGGACTAAATTACATTAATTCAAGTGTTGAATTAATTAAACACTAGTGGACCTAGTAGAGTCCAAATAATTAAATTAATTGAAGTGTTGAATTAATTAAATCATATTGAGTCTTGTAGAGCTCAATTTAAATTAATTATTTAACTAGTGGGACTTGGGTAAATTCAAGTAATGTTTAATTAGTCTCAAATATGTTTGAGATAATTAAATTTAGTCCATGGTTTTTAATTTGGTAAAAGAAAAACCATATAATATATGCATGCATGGGAGGTGAAGAGTTGGAGACAACTTTTTCAAATATCAAGGCTTGGCATTGGAATTCACACCAACTTTTTCCAAGTCCAAGACAAGTCTCCCTTCCCCCCCATTCACTTATGCCATGGCCGAATTCTCCTCTCAACTCTCTCCAAGTTTTTCTCTCATTTTTCTTCTTCAAGTGTTGAGGAATGAAAAATACTTCTCTTTGAAAAATGCTCTAATTTTTCTAGTGCAAAATTAGAGTGGTTCTAGCTAGTTGGTGGTGGGCTTAATATTTGAGCAAGGTGGGCTCAAAGGAAGCTTGAAGATTGTCTTGCCATTGAAGAGCTTAGTTGTATATCAACTAAGTTGGAGCCATCATAAATCTTTTAAGATTGATAGGTACATTTTTCTAAACACACTATGAATGTCATTTTTGTGTTTTGTATTTGCTACACACTATCCTCATGGTGGCCGAAATTTTTGCTTAAAAAATTTTAAATTTTAAACTTCCGTTGCGCTTCCGGTCACCGTAACCGATCCCCTTTCAGGTAATTATGAAAGGGGTTTCATAGATTACACCATCGATGCAACCACAACATGACACATAGTATCGATTCATTGACAACTCTCGATAAACCAATAGTTGTCGAATCGGTCGGGATATATGAGTTGAAGGGACCATACTGTACGCTAACCATAATTGAATGGTTCTTGCAGGCACTATCATGTGATACCTAGGGAATCACGTAAGCGATGCTGCTAGGCGTTTAACGTGATTGGTTGGGTACTATCAGACTTGAGTTCTGACGTTCTTGTTATCAAGGTGTTGATGAGTAAGAATGGAGCAATTGGGGTATGCTCGAATAAGGACATGTTTAGTCCGAATCACATAGAGATGTGAACCCACGGTTAGTTGTATCAATGAACCATTGAGGGCTACACAAGTACTAGCTTTGTAAATCCCGATGAGAAGTGAAATAGTTCAATGTGTTGAACGGCTTATAAATGTGTTTATAAGCGTAAAGAAAAATAGAAGTATGACTTCTAAGAGAGAAATATAAATTTTAATTTATGGAAGTGTTCCTAAGATTAAAATTTGGCCAAGTAAATAATGTAGTTGAAAATTGTGATTTTCATAAACATTATTGTGGACTAAATTAAATTAATTCAAGTGTTGAATTAATTAAACACTAGTGGACCTAGTAGAGTCCAAATAATTAAAATAATTCAAGTGTTGAATTAATAATATTGAGTCTTGTAGAGCTCAATTAAAATAATTATTTAACTAGTGGGACTTGAATAAATTCAAGTAGTATTTAATTAATCTCAAATGTGTTTGAGATAATTAAAAATTTAGTCCATGGTCTTTAATGTGTTAAAAACCATATTATATATAAATGACATGCTAGGGTTTGCATGCTTGGGAGGTGAAGAGGTGTGGATTATTTTTATTAAAAAATTCAAAAGCATACATGTAATAGCCGAGCCCGGTGTACGGTACGGTTTAAGCTTTATTGTGTTAATTGGGTTATGTGATTAGATGATTATAGTTGTGTTTTGGGCTATAGTATTATTGGTTATTATTTATTTGAGGTGTTAGTTGGTGTTGATTGTTCGTTTCAGCGTTTCGAATCGATTTTAGTTGTTTTGTTATTGTTCATTGCCGTGAGTAGAGTGCACCCGCGCTCTTAGATGAGTGCCCCCGCGGTGTACTATTCATGATTTTGGATTTGGAGGGCCGTGGCATCACCGCACCCGCGGCAGTGCAAGGACCGCACCCGCGGTGAGACCGCACCCGCGGTATTTGTAGCACCGCACCCGCGGTGTAAGTATGGGCGAGATATTTAGCTACTTTTTGGGAGTTGTTGGCCATACCTTATCCATTTCTTTCCCTTCCATTCGAGATTTCCCTCCATTGGCAAGGGTTTTCATCCATTTCTTTTGCTTCCTATCTTTGTTTCTTGGAGTTATTTGGATTTCCGACTTGAGATCATCGTTCTCCGTGGTATAAGGAAGCTTAGGTAAGTTTTTGGTGCGATTCTAATGAGGTTTCGAGTTAAGGGTTATTTTGGATTTGATGTTTTGATGGTTCTATGGATTATTTAGCATGGACTCTTGGATTTAGTCTTGATATTGGTGTTATTTATGGATTATTGTTGTAGGTGGTGTACCAAGAGTATAGTTGGAGGTGTTCTATTGGTTTGTAAGTGGAATTTCATCCTTTTTGCTCACATGATATTATATGTATTGTGTTTTAAAGGTTTCAAAGTGTTATTCCCTTCCATTGATCCATTGTTATGTATTGATTTCATTGATTATCTATTGGAGGCATTGATGTCTCACTATTGTTAAAAAGGGAATACAAGAGATATTATGAGATTGCGAAACGACGGCTTTAAATGTTATTGAGAATTCAAATGTTTTATTGGATTGATTAATCATAGCCATAGCATTGCATGCAATTAGATGATCATCGACCATAGGCTTTTATCCCCTCACAGTTATCGATTTATATCGATGGGATATTGGCAACCACAGTCACAGATACTATTGATATCAATCCAACCATAGAAAAGAGAAATACCATCGTTTTGCTATCTATTGCTATTGCTATTGCTACAGTTATTGCTACGTTATTCATGTTTCAGAGTCGATGGTATTTATGATTTAAAAGCCATGTTTTACAGAGTATACTATGTATCATTGCTATGTAAGAGTTCCACTTGCTGAGATTTATTCTCATTTCAGTTATTTTCATGTGATGCAGATAAGAGCGACGGACCGGGACGTTGACTGTGGATGGGGGTCATATGCATACGAAGATTGGAAGGATGATTATTTTGTACCATTTTGTAACATGATCACACTAATGATATTTTGTATTTTGTTATGTCATTGGAATGATCATGTTGTTATTTTGTAAACACTTTTATAAAATGTATTTTGAAACTCCTTCCGTTTGAAAGAAAATTTTAAATTCGCTGCGTATTTTATTTAAAGAGGTCAGGGGTGTCACATTTAGTGGTATCAGAGCACCGGTTCTTCGGACCAATGCATATGACTTCGTCTACTTTCAACTGTCCGGGTATGTTTTCTTGCATCTATCCATTGTTATATATATTGATTGGTGTCTTGTGAGCAATTGTAGAGTATGCCTCCTAAGCGTAAGGCGGCAGAGGGTGAGGATAGTTCTTCCTCGAGAGTTGTCGACGAGTTCGGCAAGTTGCTTAAGGAGCAGGCTAAGGTGCATAGCGATCAGATTCAACAGTTGCTCCGATTGCAAGGAGCAGGACAGGGTCGAGGCCAAGTGAGAGGTCCAGTTGCTCAGGCTGTTGGCACTGATGCCGTCTTTTCTGCTTTTAAGAGAATGGATCCACCGGAATTCGCAGGCAGTTCCGATCCTCTAGTTGCTGTCGAGTGGGTCAAGGCGCTTGAAGCTATCTTCGATCATCTCCAGTATGAGGACAAAGACAGGATTAGCTGTGCAGTGTTCTTGCTGGTTAAAGCTGCACGTATCTGGTGGAATGCTACGAAAGTTGGAGTTGATGTTGCGACACTGAAGTGGTCAGAGTTCACTGACTTGTTCTACGACAAGTATTTCCCCGACGCACTTCGAGCGAGGAAGGTTACGGAGTTCTTGGAACTTCGACAGGGGAGCTTGGATGTTGGCCAGTATATCCTGAAGTTTGAGGAGGGTTGCCTATTTGCTCCGTATATTGCTTCGAACGACAAGGACAAGGGCGCTCATTTCATTCGAGGCCTTAGAGCGGAGATTCGTCGTGATATCAACATGTCTAAAGCTGTTACTTTCAAGGAGATTGTGTCCAAAGCATTGTTGGCCGAGCAAGACGAGAAGGACATCGCCAGGGAGAGGCAGGAGAGACACCAGGCCATTGCTCAAAGAGGCCAGGGTTCGAATCAGAGGGGCAGGGATCGTTTCAAGGGCAAGGGCAAGATGGAGCCGAGTTCTAGACCACCGCCAGTTCCATTTGATCCCGAGAAGCCACTGTGTCCAAAGTGTGGTAAGCATCATCGAGGAGAGTGCAGATTGGGCACTCATACTTGTTTTCGTTGTGGCGCGGCGGGCCACGTTGCTAGGATTGCCCGAGGGGAGATAGCCAAGGGAAGGTGCAGGGTCGTATCTTTGCGATGACCAAGGAAGGTATTAATCGTGATTCTTCATTGATCTCTAGTACTATTTTGATTTCAGGCAGAGTAGCTACTACTTTGATTGATACTGGTGCTACTCATTCTTTTATGTCTGAATTATTTTTGAGATCTTTGGGTATAGTTCCTTCTATTCTTCCCCTCCAGCTTAATGTTGTTTTACCTTCGGGGGATGTCTTGTGCCCGACATCAATTGTCTTTGCGTGCCCTGTTCGTATTGAGGAGCGAGTTGTATTCGCTGATTTGATTGTTATCCCTATGGTTGCCTTCGATGTTATTCTTGGCATGGATTGGCTTTCGACTTACCGTGCAGTTATCGATTGTGTTGCTAAGAAGGTGACTTTTGCAGATGATGGCCAGGGAGGAGCGCTCGCCAGCACAGGTACTTCGCTGGTCCTTCCTTTTATTTCTTGCTTTGAGGCTGAGAGATTGTTGTGTAGAGGTTGCGATGGGTTTCTTGCTTCTATTGTGGATGTTGATAGATTGATTAAGTTGAATGTAGATGATATTGATGTGGTGAGGGAGTTTGCTGATGTGTTTGAGGATGATGTTCCGGGTTTGCCGCCGGATAGAGATGTTGAGTTTGTGATTGATTTAGCTCCAGGTACGGTTCCTATTTCTAAGGCTCCGTACCGGATGGCCCCTACCGAGATGAAGGAGTTGAAGACTCAGTTGCAGGATCTTTTAGACAAGGGCTTTATTCGTCCGAGTTCTTCGCCTTGGGGAGCTCCGGTTCTATTTGTCAAGAAGAAGGATGGTTCCTTGCGGCTGTGTATCGACTACAGGGAGCTTAACAAAGTAACTGTCAAGAACAAGTATCCGTTGCCTCGGATAGATGATTTGTTTGATCAGCTCCATGGTGCTACTATGTTCTCGAAGATTGATCTTCGGTCTGGCTACTATCAGTTGAAGGTTAGGGAGTCTGATATCCCTAAGACAGCTTTCCGGACCAGGTACGGTCACTATGAGTTTCTTGTCATGTCTTTTGGTTTGACCAATGCCCCTTCAGTCTTCATGGATCTGATGAACCGTGTGTTCAAGCCTTATCTGGATAGCTTCGTCATTGTTTTCATCGACGATATCCTGATCTATTCCAAATCCAGAGAGCTTCATGCAGAGCATCTCAGAGTGGTGCTTCAGTTGTTGCGAGAGAAGAGGTTTTTTGCCAAGCTGAAGAAGTGTGAGTTTTGGTTGGATCAGATTTCTTTCCTAGGCCATGTGGTTTCGAGAGATGGCATTGCTGTTGATCCGTTGAAGATAGAGGCGATTCGGAGTTGGCCTATTCCTACCACTGTTTCTGAGGTACGCAGTTTCCTTGGTTTGGCGGGTTACTATCGTCGTTTCATTTCAGGTTTCTCCAAGATTGCCCTGCCATTGTCCTATTTGACGAGGAAGACTGTGAAGTTCGAGTGGTCTATCGATTGCCAGAGTGCATTTCAGGAGTTGAAGGACAGATTGACGACAGCTCCTGTTCTTTCTTTGCCCAGTGGTTCAGAGGATTTTGTGGTCTATACCGATGCGTCGAAGAGAGGCCTTGGTGCAGTGTTGATGCAGCGAGGTAAGGTCATTGCCTATGCGTCTCGCCAGTTGAAGGATTATGAGAAGAATTATCCGACGCACGATTTGGAGATTGCAGCTGTGGTTTTCGCCCTGAAGATTTGGAGACATTATCTGTATGGCGAAAAGTGTGAGATCTTCACAGACCACAAGAGTTTGAAGTATCTGTTCTCGCAGAAAGAGCTCAATATGCGACAGAGGAGGTGGTTAGAGCTTGTCAAGGATTACGATGTGACGATCAGTTATCACCCAGGGAAGGCGAATGTTGTGGCTGATGCTTTGAGCCGCAAGTCGAGTGCTTCATTGAGTTCTTTGATTCAGAGGCCATTGTTGATGGATTTGCAGAGAGAGGAGATTGATCTGGTGATTCCAGGGACCATTGCTCGCTTTTCAGCGTTGGTCATTCGATCTACATTGACGGACAGGATCCGTAGAGAGCAGTCGACTGATGTTCAGTTGGCAGAGTTGAGAGCTAGAGCCGAGGCTAGAGGGAATTCAGAGTTTAGTCTGAATGGTGATGATTTGGTAACTTTCAGAGGCCGCATTTGTGTTCCTTCTGGCGACGATATTCGTAGAGATGTCTTGACAGAGGCTCATACCGCACCTTATTCGATTCATCCAGGCAGTACGAAGATGTATCAGGATCTTCGTCGACTCTACTGGTGGCCAGGTATGAAGAGAGATATTGCTTTGTTCATTTCTCAGTGCCTTACTTGTCAGCAGGTAAAGATTGAGCACCAGAGACCTGCTGGGACATTGCTTTCTTTGCCGATTCCTCAGTGGAAGTGGGAGCATATCACTATGGATTTCGTGACTGGTTTACCCAGGACGCATAAGGGTTTCAATTCCATTTGGGTTATTGTTGATAGATTGACCAAGTCAGCGCACTTTCTCCCAGTCAAGACGACGTATTCGATGTCTCAGTATGCCGAGGATTACATTGCAGAGATTGTTAGACTTCATGGTGTGCCCGTGTCGATTGTGTCTGATCGTGACCCTAGATTTACCTCAGAGTTCTGGAAGAGTTTGCACAGAGATATGGGTTCTCGATTAGCTTTCAGTACAGCTTATCATTCTCAGAGCGATGGTCAGTCAGAGAGAGTCATTCAGATTCTGGAGGATATGCTCAGAGCTTGTACTATTGACTATTCTGGTAGCTGGGATTCCAAGTTGCCTCTTGTGGAGTTCACGTACAACAATAGCTACCAGGCGACGATTGGCATGGCACCGTATGAGGCACTTTATGGCAGGAAGTGCAGATCTCCTTTGTTTTGGGATGAGGTTGGAGAGAGGAAGATGTTGGGTCCCGAGTGAAAGCGGACCGGTTACGGTGGCCGGAAGCGCAACGGAAGCACAAAATCAAATTTTTAAGACAAAAATTTCGGCCACCCCTAGGACTTGTGCAATATTTACAAAAACAAAAACACCATACATAGGATGTTAGAAATATATACCTATCAACTTTTAAAGTTGATGTTTGGCTCCAACTTTGTTGTCAAACAACAAAGCTCTTCAAGGCATGAAGATCTACAAGCTCCTCCTCCAAATCCTTGAAACTTTCCTTCAAATTAGGCCCACCACCAACTAGGTAGATCCCCTCACAATTTGCACTAGAAAAATGTGAGGATTTTTCAAAGAAAAGTGTGTGTTTTCTTAAACAATTCAAGAACACAAAAAGGAAGGAAAAATTGGAGAGAAAAATATGGTGAGGTTTCGGCCAACTCCATGTAGAGAAGAGGGAGAATGAATTAATTTTCTTGTCTTGGTGTTGCAAAAAGCAAAAGTAAAAAAGTTGCATGCCATGCAATTTTTTATTCAAAAGTAATCTCCACCTCTTCACCTCCCATGCATGTATATAATATAGTTTTTAATCAAATTAAAAACTTTGGACTAAATTTAATTATCTCAAACATATTTGAGACTAATTAAACATTACTTGAATTTACCCAAGTCCCACTAGTTAAATAATTATTTTAATTGAGCTCTACAAGACTCAGTATTATTTAATTAATCCAACACTTGAATTAATTTAATTATTTGGGCTCTACTAGGCCCACTAGTGTTTAATTAATTCAACACTTGAATTAATTTATTTAGTCCATAATAATGTCTATGAAAATCACAATTTTCAATTACATTATTCACTTGGCCAAATTTTAATTTAGGAACACTTCCATAAATCAAAATTTACATTTCTCTCATAGAAGTCATACTTCTATTTTTCTTTACACTTATAAACTCATTTATAAGTTGTTCAACACATTGAACTATTTTCTCCTTTATAGAAGTCATACTTCTAATTTTCCTTTACGCTTATAAACTCCTTTATAAGCCGTTCAACACATTGAACTATTTTACTTCTCATCGGGATTTACAAAGCTAGTACTTGTGTGGCCCTCAATGGTTCATTGATACAACTAGCCGTGGGTTCACATCTCTATGTGATTCGGACTAAACATGTCCTTATTCGAGCATACCCCAATTGCTCCATTCTTACTTATCAACTCCTTGATAGCAAGAACGTCAGAACTCAAGTCTGATAGTACCCAACCAATCACGTTAAACGCCTAGCAGCATCGCTTACGTGATTCCCTAGGTATCACATGATAGTGCCTGCAAGAACCATTCCATTATGGTTAGCGTACAGTACGGTCCCTTCAACTCATATATCCCGATCGATTCGACAACCATTGGTATATCGAGAGTTGTCCAAGAATCGATACTATGTGTCATGTCGTAGTTGCATCGATGGTGTAATCTATGAAACACCTTTCATAATTACAACCATACTCTGGCCAGAGATTTCGATCTACATACACATGATAACACATAGGATATCCATACCCGAAGGTAAGCGGTGAATCCCCGACTACAATGCATCGACTCCTATGTGTTTCGACAGAACACCCAACCTTGCCACCTGATGACCCCATGAGAGTCGGTAAACAAGTCAAAGTGTAATTCTAGCACATAGAGTCTCAATGTTGTCCCGGGTCATAAGGACTAATTCTGTACAACCATAAACCAGGACTTTTCCACTCGATAAGTGAGAACCACTTGGAAAGTCCTTTTATGGAGGGTTGTTCAGTGCACTCTACAAGGAGCACCTATCTGCATGTTCGGACATCACAATGTCCCCTACCAATGAAACATGGTACTCACATCGCAGATACTAGTCTCTAACTCGAGCGGTGGCGGCTGAATCGACTAGGAACTGTTTAGAATATACAGTATTACAAATATGAGTTTCATGATACTCATCATATGAGCATCCCATATTCTTTCTACTATTTGCATATTCAAGGGCTTTATCTATGCAGCTAGCATGGGTATACAGATAAAGATTTGCCAAAATAATAATTTCAAATATTATTAAAATAAAGACTGCTTATACATAGAGTTTCATTGTGAACACTCGGCCAACACTTGGCTCGACGTGCACCTACTCTAACAATCTCCCACTTGCACTAGAGCCAACTACCTATATGCATAAAACCCATTGATTCGCGATGCTTGTCGAACAATGGTCCAGGTAAAGGCTTAGCTAGTGGATCAACAACATAATCTGCGGAGCCGACTTTGTCAATAGACACTACTCTTCTTTCCACAATCTCTCCGAGGATGTGGTACTTTCTCAATACGAGTTTGGATTTCTGATGAGACCTTGTCTCCTTTGCTTGAGCTAAAGCTCCCGTGTTGTCACACAACACCGGGACAGGAGCAACTTCATTAGGAATGACGTCCAACTCTTAGACGAAATTCCTTATCCAAACAGCCTCTCTTGCTGCATCTGATGCAGCAATGTATTCGGCCTCTGTGCTGGAATCCGCAATATTGTCATGCTTGGAACTCTTCCAAGAGACAGCAGCACCATTGAGCATGAATACAAACCTAGAGGTTGACTTCGATTTATCGATATCGCTTTGGAAGCTAGAGTCGGTATAGCCTTCCAATTTCAGTTCTCTATCCCCATAGACCAAGAACAACTTATTGGTCCTTCTCAACAACTTGAGGATGTCTTTCACAGCTTTATGGTGTGGAAGACCGGGGTTCGATTGATATCTCTTCACTACACATAGTGAAAACGCCACGTCAGGACGTGTAGATATCATCCCATACATGATGCTACCATTTGCCGAAGCATACGGAATGCGTGTCATCGCCACTATCTCTGCATCTGTCTTGGGAGACAGACTTGGATAGGGACACGCCATGACACACTGGTAGACGTCCTCTCATGGACTCATCCATCGAGAACCGCTTCACGATGGTATCAATGTATGTGGACTAGGTGAGACCAAGCCATCTTTTCGATCTATCTCAATAGATCTGTATCCCAATACAAAAGATGCTTCACCCAAGTCCTGCATCGAGAACTCACTCGCTAATCATATCTTAGTTGATTGCAACATTCCTACATCATTCCCAATGAGTAGAATGTCATCAACATAAAATATCGGGAATGTCACAACACTCCCACTGACCTTCTTATACACACAGGGTCCCTCATGATTCTTAGTAAATCAAACTCTTTGATCGTACTATCGAATCTGAGGTTCCAACTCCTAGATGCCTTCTTTAGACCATAAATAGATCTCTGAAGTTTGCATACCATATGCTCACTTCCGACAGATGTAAACCCTTCAGGTTGAGACATGTAAAACACTTTCTTAAAATCCATATTAAGAAAGACTTGTCTTAACATCCATCTGCCATATCTCATAGTCATACCATGCAGCTATGGCTAGCAAAATCCTTATGGACTTGAACATTGCGACTGGGAAAAGGTTTCTTCAAAGTCAACTCCTTGTCTTTGAGTGTATCCTTTTGCCACCAATCGCGCCTTGAAGGTCAATACCTTCCCATCCGCCCCAAGTCCCTGTGGGAACAGTTCCCTCAGGTGGATCCACAAGATCCAACACTTGGTTCGAATGTATGGAATTCAACTCAGATTCCATTGCTTCAAGCCACTTGGATGAATCGGCATCAGATAACGCTTCCTTGAAGGTCCTTGGATCACATCCATGGTAAGGCTCATCATGGCTTTCTTCAAGAAGCTGACCATACCTCATAGGTGGTCTCGAGACTCTCTCGTATCTGCTAGGAGCTTGTATCTCCTCTCTTGGCTCATCGGGTGTGGGTTCTATAATTGTGGGTTTCTCTCGAACCTCTTCGAGTTCTATCATCTGCCTTTTCTATCCAATAGAAAATCTCTTTCCAAAAAGGTTGCATTCCTAGAAACAAACACCTTTGTTTCTTGGGGATGATAGAAATAATATCCAACTTAATTCCTTGGATATTCCACAAAGTAACATAAAATGGATCAACAATCCAATTTATCTCCCACTACCTGCTTCACATAAGCAGGGCTCCCCATATTCTAAGATAAGAATATTTGGGAGGCTTATCCATCCATATCTCATATGGTATCTGCCTTTGAATGGACATTTAGTAGAATATCTTTTACTTTTAAGTTATAGAGATCGTTTTTCAAGTTCTCAAGTACCAATTAAACATTCATTCTTGTAAATGTTGCAAACACCTTTGCTAAATAAACAAGAATATCCATTTTTATCACAATAGAAATGGAAGCAATGTTTTACACCAAACAGGTACAAACAAAACATCTCTTAAAATTAACTTAAAGTCATTGTTCAACAATAAGTAAACATTCTTAATAGCCTTGGCAGCAACTCTTGCTCCATTGCCCATCCTCAAGAAGGTCACACCTTCCTTAAGCTTCCTACTTCTTCCCATCACCTGTAACCCATTACAGAGATGTGAGTCACAACCGGTATCTAATACCCAAGAAGTAGAGTTAATTAAAATGTTTACTTAAATTTAGAACATACCGTTTCCAGAACACTTCTGGGCAAGATATTCTTTGCAATTACGCCTCCAATGTCCAGGCTTCTTGCAGTGATGACATACATCATTAGTCTTGTCAGCCTTAACTGGTCTGGCTGCCTCAACAGGGTTCGGAGATTGCCTCAACAAGGGCACGTTCTTCTCGGGACGTTGGAAAGAACTCTTCTTTCCCTTCCCATGTGGATCAATCTTCGTACCAGATGAAGAACCCACATAAAGAACCAACTTCTCTTTCTTGATGGTGGATTCAAACGTAACAAGCATGTTCACCAACTCCTCAAGGGTCGGTTCCATCTTGTTCATGTTGAAATTCACCACAAAAGGATCAAATGAGCTAGGCAGTGATAACAGCAACACGTCGGTGGTCAACTCCGAAGGCAAGATCAGATCCATGCCAACGAGCTTGTCCACGAGCCCGATCACCTTTAGGCCATGCTCATGGACCGAGGTCCCATCTCGCATGCGCAAAGTGATCAGCTCCTTGACGGTAGCATGCCTAAGAGGACGCGTTTGCTCTCCAAAGAGCTCTTTGAGATGCAAATGAATGTCAGCAGCACTCTTTGCACCCTCAAAACGCCTCTGTAGCTCATCGTTCATAGAAGTCAGCATATAACACCTGGCTATCAAGTCATGGTCACACCATTCCTTGTAAGCCTGCAATTCCTCAGGATTGCAGTCAGTCGGAGCCTCAACAGGGGGCGACTGAGTTAGTGTATATGTTACCCTTTCCGAATTTAAGACTATTTTCAAATTTCTTAGCCAAGTGAGGTAATTAGGTCCAGTTAATATGTGTTTGTCGAGTATTACGAATATCGAATTGCGCATTGAAGACATTGTCGATTTGTACTGAAAAGTAAAAACAGATAAATGTTGATGACTATTTTAAATATTTAGTAAGATATGAAGTTTGGACTTATACTTCATAAATATTTGCTCCCACTGTTTTGACATCTTTCACTACCCTCTAGTGAAAACGGGAAACTCCTTTCCTCAGTAGGTACGTAAGGTCCAATTAGCGAATTATGATCCCGATTATACAGCCAATCACAATTCCTAAAAGGTAGTTTCCAATTGCATCACAATGCAACTCTCTACGTAAACTTTTGTCTCACGTTTGATTAGGACCCATTATAGACGTCGTTCATCTTTACGTGTCAAGCCTTACCCATCGATGTTGAACCTTAATGGACGGTCGCCATGAGTTCCCTCAATAATATGAGCCGAAATCATGGGAGTTCCACGTAGTTCACATCACTATGTCAATGGATGTCACAGCTTTCCGGCACTCAGGGCCCCCCCAATAATATGAGCCGAGCCCCGAGTACGGGTAGCGTTCATCATGCACCCATTGTCGATGGAAGACAAGGAAATTATAAACAAATTTATAATTCCCCTTTTCGGGCTTGATATTTATTTTGAATCTTATTCAAAATGAGGGTTTTTAATTTTGAAAGGTCTCATCATTAATTTTATTTTAAAAGCTCGCCATGTTTGATCGTATGTTTGCCGGATTCATGCAACTTTGTTATTATAATAATAATAACGCACATACTCATTATTTATAACATATCATGCATATATTATAAATAGAAAACAGTACAAGGATGATCAATCGCCCCAAGTACTAATGGCCCGTGTGAGCCAAACACGGGCCTAGGTCCAATCCTAGGGTAAATGCACGGGATGCAATGCAACTATACTATTACATTAGCATCCAATATTACATGTCTTCGATCTTCATAATCACCAAGGCCACCATCTTCCAATCTTGATCTTCCCCTATTCTAATATTTACAAATAAATATCCATGGCACATAGGGATACATCTCATGGGGTGGGAACGGGCCATAAACCAAGCCCACTTTAAAAATTGATAATTATTACAATCATACAACACAAATATCCTAGCATACACCTAGCAAATTGGGCTTGGGCTTTTGATCATCCTTCATGCATAATATCACATATACACCATCAATTAATTATCACTATAATTAATTGATCCAATATTATATATCTTGATCCAATCACTAACCGCCACAATTATAAATTAAATTAACAAAGTATACAAACACCTTTGTCTACTTTCAAATTAATTTATTTATAATCGAATTTCTTGTAAATCACCATTTACTATAAACAATTGAAGTCCTACTTCAATTATTTATTTTATGAGAAAATATGTGCAACAATTGTAAATTTAAACTTAAGGGCCCAAAACCCATTTTTCACCAAAAATACTTAGGCCCATTTAAATTTCACAAATAATGTTGTCCATCCAATGGCCCAACATCTCAAGGCCCATGACACTAACATTGTCCAAAACACTTTTGGAAACCCTAGCCGTCATCGCCGTCGCCGGAGCTCCGTCGCCGGATTCCGGCAACCAAAAAAAATTTTTTTTTTTTATTAAAAACTGCACATTTCGGGCAGCCCCTTGGGCTGCCCCTCGGCTGCCCGAAATTTTCGGGCAGCCCCTTTCGGGCAGCCCCTCGGCTGCCCGGAAAACATTTTTTTTTTTTTTGTTTTGCTAAAATTTCGGCCTTCACATTTTATTGCACCAAAAAATCTCAAACGGTTAGAAATCGATCTCAACATAATATAACGTAAATATTACACAAAATCCGTAACCTTAGCTCTGATACCACTTGAAAGCGGACCGGTTACGGTGGCCGGAAGCGCAACGGAAGCACAAAATCAAATTTTTAAGACAAAAATTTCGGCCACCCCTAGGACTTGTGCAATATTTACAAAAACAAAAACACCATACATAGGATGTTAGAAATATATACCTATCAACTTTTAAAGTTGATGTTTGGCTCCAACTTTGTTGTCAAACAACAAAGCTCTTCAAGGCATGAAGATCTACAAGCTCCTCCTCCAAATCCTTGAAACTTTCCTTCAAATTAGGCCCACCACCAACTAGGTAGATCCCCTCACAATTTGCACTAGAAAAATGTTAGGATTTTTCAAAGAGAAGTGTGTGTTTTCTTAAACAATTCAAGAACACAAAAAGGAAGGAAAAATTGGAGAGAAAAATATGGTGAGGTTTCGGCCAACTCCATGTAGAGAAGAGGGAGAATGAATTAATTTTCTTGTCTTGGTGTTGCAAAAAGCAAAAGTAAAAAGTTGCATGCCATGCAATTTTTTATTCAAAAGTAATCTCCACCTCTTCACCTCCCATGCATGTATATAATATAGTTTTTAATCAAATTAAAAACTTTGGACTAAATTTAATTATCTCAAACATATTTGAGACTAATTAAACATTACTTGAATTTACCCAAGTCCCACTAGTTAAATAATTATTTTAATTGAGCTCTACAAGACTCAATATTATTTAATTAATCCAACACTTGAATTAATTTAATTATTTGGGCTCTACTAGGCCCACTAGTGTTTAATTAATTCAACACTTGAATTAATTTATTTAGTCCATAATAATGTCTATGAAAATCACAATTTTCAATTACATTATTCACTTGGCCAAATTTTAATTTAGGAACACTTCCATAAATCAAAATTTACATTTCTCTCATAGAAGTCATACTTCTATTTTTCTTTACACTTATAAACTCATTTATAAGTTGTTCAACACATTGAACTATTTTCTCCTTTATAGAAGTCATACTTCTAATTTTCCTTTACGCTTATAAACTCCTTTATAAGCCGTTCAACACATTGAACTATTTTACTTCTCATCGGGATTTACAAAGCTAGTACTTGTGTGGCCCTCAATGGTTCATTGATACAACTAGCTGTGGGTTCACATCTCTATGTGATTCGGACTAAACATGTCCTTATTCGAGCATACCCCAATTGCTCCATTCTTACTTATCAACTCCTTGATAGCAAGAACGTCAGAACTCAAGTCTGATAGTACCCAACCAATCACGTTAAACGCCTAGCAGCATCGCTTACGTGATTCCCTAGGTATCACATGATAGTGCCTGCAAGAACCATTCAATTATGGTTAGCGTACAGTACGGTCCCTTCAACTCATATATCCCGATCGATTCGACAACCATTGGTATATCGAGAGTTGTCCAAGAATCGATACTATGTGTCATGTCGTAGTTGCATCGATGGTGTAATCTATGAAACACCTTTCATAATTACAACCATACTCTGGCCAGAGATTTCGATCTACATACACATGATAACACATAGGATATCCATACCCGAAGGTAAGCGGTGAATCCCCGACTACAATGCATCGACTCCTATGTGTTTCGACAGAACACCCAACCTTGCCACCTGATGACCCCATGAGAGTCGGTAAACAAGTCAAAGTGTAATTCTAGCACATAGAGTCTCAATGTTGTCCCGGGTCATAAGGACTAATTCTGTACAACCATAAACCAGGACTTTTCCACTCGATAAGTGAGAACCACTTGGAAAGTCCTTTTATGGAGGGTTGTTCAGTGCACTCTACAAGGAGCACCTATCTGCATGTTCGGACATCACAATGTCCCCTACCAATGAAACATGGTACTCACATCACAGATACTAGTCTCTAACTCGAGCGGCCTATATCCTTCTTAGTGGCGGCTGAATCGACTAGGAACTGTTTAGAATATACAGTATTACAAATATGAGTTTCATGATACTCATCATATGAGCATCCCATATTCTTTCTACTATTTGCATATTCAAGGGCTTTATCTATGCAGCTAGCATGGGTATACAGATAAAGATTTGCCAAAATAATAATTTCAAATATTATTAAAATAAAGACTGCTTATACATAGAGTTTCATTGTGAACACTCGGCCAACACTTGGCTCGACGTGCACCTACTCTAACACCGAGTTGGTCCAACAGACTGCCGATGTTGTTGCAGTTATCAGAGAGAGGATGAAGACTGCTCAGTCCAGACAGAAGAGCTATGCAGACGTTCGTCGTAGACCTTTGCAGTTCGAGGTTGGCGATCATGTTTTTCTGAAGATAGCACCTCTCAAGGGTGTGATGCGATTTGGCAAGAAGGGCAAGTTGAGCCCTAGATTCATTGGTCCATTCGAGATATTGGACAGAGTGGGTGACCGAGCCTACAGATTAGCCCTACCGCCCGATCTTGACAGAGTCCATAATGTGTTTCACGTATCGATGCTCAGGAAGTATATTGCAGATCCTTCCCATGTTCTTCGCCATGAGCCATTGGACTTGACGCCGAGTCTGACTTACCATGAGATTCCGATTCAGATTCTGGATCGCACAGTTAGAGTTCTGAGGAACAAAGAGATCGGCATCGTTAAAGTCCTTTGGAGGAACCATTTGATTGAGAAGGCTACGTGGGAACCAGAGACTGAGATGAGAGAGAGGTATCCTGAGTTGTTCGTGCCGTGACGTCAATTTCGAGGACGAAATTCCTCTAAGGAGGGGAGATTGTAATAGCCGAGGCCGGTGTACGGTACGGTTTAAGCTTTATTGTGTTAATTGGGTTATGTGATTAGATGATTATAGTTGTGTTTTGGGCTATAGTATTATTGGTTATTATTTATTTGAGGTGTTAGTTGGTGTTGATTGTTCGTTTCAGCGTTTCGAATCGATTTTAGTTGTTTTGTTACTGTTCATTGCCGTGAGTAGAGTGCACCCGCGCTCTTAGATGAGTGCCCCCGCGGTGTACTATTCATGATTTTGGATTTGGAAGGCCGTGGCATCACCGCACCCGCGGCAGTGCAAGGACCGCACCCGCGGTATTTGTAGCACCGCACCCGCGGTGTAAGTATGGGCGAGATATTTAGCTACTTTTTGGGAGTTGTTGGCCATACCTTATCCATTTCTTTCCCTTCCATTCGAGATTTCCCTCCATTGGCAAGGGTTTTCATCCATTTCTTTTGCTTCCTATCTTTGTTTCTTGGAGTTATTTGGATTTCCGACTTGAGATCATCGTTCTCCGTGGTATAAGGAAGCTTAGGTAAGTTTTTGGTGCGATTCTAATGAGGTTTCG
The DNA here is from genome assembly GCF_022965805.1 of Primulina eburnea. Lineage (NCBI taxonomy): Eukaryota > Viridiplantae > Streptophyta > Magnoliopsida > Lamiales > Gesneriaceae > Primulina > Primulina eburnea. The sequence goes on from NC_133112.1 coordinate 23,566,787, forward strand.
AGTTAAGGGTTATTTTGGATTTGATGTTTTGATGGTTCTATGGATTATTTAGCATGGACTCTTGGATTTAGACTTGATATTGGTGTTATTTATGGATTATTGTTGTAGGTGGTGTACCAAGAGTATAGTTGGAGGTGTTCTATTGGTTTGTAAGTGGAATTTCATCCTTTTTGCTCACATGATATTATATGTATTGTGTTTTAAAGGTTTCAAAGTGTTATTCCCTTCCATTGATCCATTGTTATGTATTGATTTCATTGATTATCTATTGGAGGCATTGATGTCTCACTATTGTTAAAAAGGGAATACAAGAGATATTATGAGATTGCGAAACGACGGCTTTAAATGTTATTGAGAATTCAAATGTTTTATTGGATTGATTAATCATAGCCATAGCATTGCATGCAATTAGATGATCATCGACCATAGGCTTTTATCCCCTCACAGTTATCGATTTATATCGATGGGATATTGGCAACCACAGTCACAGATACTATTGATATCAATCCAACCATAGAAAAGAGAAATACCATCGTTTTGCTATCTATTGCTATTGCTATTGCTACAGTTATTGCTACGTTATTCATGTTTCAGAGTCGATGGTATTTATGATTTAAAAGCCATGTTTTACAGAGTATACTATGTATCATTGCTATGTAAGAGTTCCACTTGCTGAGATTTATTCTCATTTCAGTTATTTTCATGTGATGCAGATAAGAGCGACGGACCGGGACGTTGACTGTGGATGGGGGTCATATGCATACGAAGATTGGAAGGATGATTATTTTGTACCATTTTGTAACATGATCACACTAATGATATTTTGTATTTTGTTATGTCATTGGAATGATCATGTTGTTATTTTGTAAACACTTTTATAAAATGTATTTTGAAACTCCTTCCGTTTGAAAGAAAATTTTAAATTCCGCTGCGTATTTTATTTAAAGAGGTCAGGGGTGTCACAATACAACTTTTGAGAGACAACTTTTTCAACAACCAAGGCTAGTCTCCCACACACTCCACTCCCCTCTCCTTGGCCGAAATCCCATTCCAATTTCACTCTCAAGTTTTTCTCTCTTGTGTTCTTCAATTGTTGGAGAATACTCACTTCTCTTTGATAAATCCTCAAATATTTCTAGTGCAATATTTGAGGGGATTTACATTGCAAGTGGTGGGCTTAATTTTGGAGGTGGAAGCTTGTAGATTTTCATCCATCAAGAGCTTTGTTGTTCACAACAAAGTTGGAGCCAAACATCAACCTCAAGAGGTTGATAGGTAATTTTTCTAACATCCTATGTATGCTGTTATCTTGTAAATATTGCACATAAACATAGGTGGCCGAAAATTCTTGATTAAATTTAAAAAATTTTTACTTCCGTTGCGCTTCCGGCCACCGTAACCGGTCCGCTTTCAAAAGTAACTCAAGAATTTAACATCGCGATCAGAAACAATAGTCCTAGGCACGCCATGCAACCTAACGACTTCTCTAAAGAACATATCCGCAATGTTTGAAGCATCATCGGTTTTATGACAAGCTATAAAATGTGTCATCTTAGAGAATCTATCCACAACAACAAAAATAGAATCCCTCCCCTTCTTAGTCCTAGGCAACCCCAAAATAAAGTCCATAGAAATGTCAATCCAAGTTCTTTTTAAAAATAGAACGCAAAAGTGTTCCCAAAGTTCTATTGACAACTTCAGTTTGTCCATCCGTTTGAGGATGACAAGTAGTAGAAAACAACAATTTTGTGTCAAGTTTAGCCCATAAAGTCTTCCAATAGTAACTAAAGAATTTAACATCGCGACCAGAAACAATAGTCCTAGGCACGCCATGCAACCTAACGACTTCTCTAAAGAACATATCCGCAATGTTTGAAGCATCATCGATTTTATGACAAGCTATAAAATGTGCCATCTTAGAAAATCTATCCACAACAACAAAAATAGAATCCCTCCCCTTCTTAGTCCTAGGCAACTCCAAAATAAAGTCCATAGAAATGTCAAACCAAGTTCTTTTTAAGAATAGCATGCAAAGGTGTTCCCAAAGTTCTATTGACAACTTCAGTTTGTCCATCCGTTTGAGGATGACAAGTAGTAGAAACACAACAATTTTGTGCCAAGTTTAGCCCATAAAGTCTTCCAAAAGTAACTCAAGAATTTAACATCGCGATCAGAAACAATAGTCCTAGGCACGCCATACAACCTAATGACTTCTCTAAAGAACAAATCCGCAATGTTTGAAACATCATCGGTTTTATGACAAGCAATAATATGCCCCATCTTAGAGAATCTATCCACCACAACAAAAATAGAATCCCTCCCCTTCTTAGTCCTACGCAACCCCAAAATAAAGTCTATAGAAATGTCAATCCAAGTTCATTTTAAGAATAGCACGCAAAAGTGTTCCCAAAGTTATATTGACAACTTCAGTTTGTCCATCTGTTTGAGGATGACAAGTCGTAGAAAACAACATTTTTGTGCCAAGTTTAGCCCATAAAGTCTTCCAAAAGTAACTCAAGAATTTAACATCACGACCAGAAACAACAGTCCTAGGCATGCCATGCAACCTAACGACTTCTCTAAAGAACAAATCCGCAATGTTTGAAGCATCATCGGTTTTATGACAAGCTATAAAATGTGCCATCTTAGAGAATCTATCCACAACAACAAAAATAGAATCCATCCCCTTCTTAGTCCTAGGCGACCCCAAAATAAAGTCCATAGAAATGTCAATCCAAGTTCTGTTTAAGAATAGCACTCAAAAGTGTTCCCAAAGTTCTATTGACAACTTCAATTTGTCCATCCGTTTGAGGATGACAAGTAGTAGAAAACAACAATTTTGTGCCAAGTTTAGCCCATAAAGTCTTCCAATAGTAACTAAAGAATTTAACATCGCGACCAGAAACAATAGTCCTAGGCATGCCATGCAACCTAACGACTTCTCTAAAGAACAAATCTGCAATGTTTGAAGAATCATCGGTTTTATGACAAGCTATAAAATGTGCCATCTTAGAGAATCTATCCACAACAACAAAAATAGAATCCCTCCCCTTCTTTGTCTTAGGTGTGGGGACCCGGACGCTAATCATCTTTTTAATCATGATTGGGACTAATTAATCAAGTATAATAAACAGGGTCTAAATTTTAATTTTTTTTTTAAAATGCGGAAGGTAATGGAATCAAGCTCCTATACATATCAGTATAAAAGTGTAAATCTGAAAAAATATACAATCATACATACTCAGGTTCAACAACTACTATCAAGTGTTTAAACCCTAGCTCTAGTCCAAGTCCGGTATCACCACTCTAATCTCGATCTGTCCTCATCTCTGTGACCCTGTACCTGTCCCACCTGTTGCCATGCACACATACAGACAAGACAACAGCCGGATAACTCCGGTGAGAATAAATCCCAGTATAAACAATGTAAACATGCAATCATATAAAAACATATATAAAAGCGTATAAGCAATAATCATAACATGTATCAAATCAGAACATGAAGCAATATCAAGAATAACTCTTATTCTAAACATGTACCATCATCAGGAACATAATCAACATCAAATAATATAAATCAATATCAAGCAATGAATCACACTCAGACTCAAACTCAACTCAAACAACGCGTCGTTTCAGACTCGAATCAACTCTAACCTAGGGATCCCGATGTCTGGGCGAAACAGCCACAGAATTGACGACTCAGTCAAGATTTAAGCGAATCAGCCAATAGCTAGGCGAAACAGCCTATAGCTAGACGAATCAGTCAATAGATAGACGAATCAGTCAATAAATAAGCGAATCAGCCAATAGCTAGGCGAAACAGCCGATAGCTAGACGAATCAGTCGATAGATAGACGAATCAGTCAATATATAGACGAATCAGTCAATAAATAAGCGAATCAGCCAATGACTAAACGAATCAGCAGTCAACACATGCAATAGCTATGAATCAATAGACTACACACATCAATCTCAACAATTACAAAAATCAATGTAATAAACTAAGTATGTGATTTAAGGAGACTCGAGTCAAACCTTACTCGAGTTGTGCAATCCCAACACAACATTAATTTATACCTTTGTCTTCATAATCTAACGAAGACGAAGACTCTATTTCATGTCTGTCCATGTCAATCTGAATTCACAATATCGAATAGACTGTGTTAATATACAGCTCAGTTCAAAGCATGTTCTGATTAATATCGAATCAAGACACAATCCAATTCATATCGACAATATCACGATATAATCACAATCAATACTGAGTCTGATCAATATCAATTCATTGATGTTTCGACGGTATGACAATACAATTTCAGTAACCCCGTCAATCCCAACATCACAGATATAATACCAGAGCTCATAATCAATATCGATTGACAACTTAAGTTTGTCCATCCGTTTGAGGATGACAAGTAGTAGAAAACAACAATTTTGTGCCAAGTTTAGCCCATAAAGTCTTCCAAAAGTAACTCAAGAATTTAACATCGCGACCAGAAACAATAAATCTAGGCACTCCATGCAACCTAACGACTTCTCTAAAGAACAAATCCGCAATGTTTGAAGCATCATCGGTTTTATGACAAGCTATAAAATGTGCCATCTTAGAGAATCTATCCACAACAACAAAAATAGAATCCCTCCCCTTCTTAGTCCTAGGCAACCCCAAAATAAAGTCCATAGAAATGTCAATCCAAGTTCTGTTTAAGAATAGCACGCAAAAGAGTTCCCAAAGTTATATTGACAACTTCAATTTGTCCATCCGTTTGAGGATGACAAGTAGTAGAAAACAACAATTTTGTGCCAAGTTTAGCCCATAAAGTATTCCAAAAGTAACTCAAGAATTTAACATCGCGACCAGAAACAATAGTCCTAGGCATGCCATACAACCTAACGACTTCTCTAAAGAACATATTCGCAATGTTTGAAGCATCATCGGTTTTATGACAAGCTATAAAATGTGCCATCTTAGAGAATCTATCCACAACAACAAAAATAGAATCCCTCCCCTTCTTAGTCCTAGGCGACCCCAAAATAAAGTCCATAGAAATGTCAATCCAAGTTCTTTTTAAAAATAGCACGCAAAAGTGTTCCCAAAGTTTTATTGACAACATCAGTTTGTCTATCCGTTTGAGGATGACAAGTAGTAGAAAACAACAATTTTGTGCCAAGTTTAGCCCATAAAGTCTTCCAAAAGTAACTCAAGAATTTAACATCACGACCAGAAACAACAGTCCTAGGCATGCCATGCAACCTAACGACTTCTCTAAAGAACAAATCCGCAATGTTTGAAGCATCATCGGTTTTATGACAAGCTATAAAATGTGCCGTCTTAGAGAATCTATCCACAACAACAAAAATAGAATCCATCCCCTTCTTAGTCCTAGGCGACCCCAAAATAAAGTCCATAGAAATGTCAATCCAAGTTCTGTTTAAGAATAGCACTCAAAAGTGTTCCCAAAGTTCTATTGACAACTTCAATTTGTCCATCCGTTTGAGGATGACAAGTAGTAGAAAACAACAATTTTGTGCCAAAGTTTAGCCCATAAAGTCTTCCAATAGTAACTAAAGAATTTAACATCGCGACCAGAAACAATAGTCCTAGGCATGCCATGCAACCTAACGACTTCTCTAAAGAACAAATCTGCAATGTTTGAAGAATCATCGGTTTTATGACAAGCTATAAAATGTGCCATCTTAGAGAATCTATCCACAACAACAAAAATAGAATCCCTCCCCTTCTTTGTCTTAGGTGTGGGGACCCGGACGCTAATCATCTTTTTAATCATGATTGGGACTAATTAATCAAGTATAATAAACAGGGTCTAAATTTTAATTTTTTTTTTAAAATGCGGAAGGTAATGGAATCAAGCTCCTATACATATCAGTATAAAAGTGTAAATCTGAAAAAATATACAATCATACATACTCAGGTTCAACAACTACTATCAAGTGTTTAAACCCTAGCTCTAGTCCAAGTCCGGTATCACCACTCTAATCTCGATCTGTCCTCATCTCTGTGACCCTGTACCTGTCCCACCTGTTGCCATGCACACATACAGACAAGACAACAGCCGGATAACTCCGGTGAGAATAAATCCCAGTATAAACAATGTAAACATGCAATCATATAAAAACATATATAAAAGCGTATAAGCAATAATCATAACATGTATCAAATCAGAACATGAAGCAATATCAAGAATAACTCTTATTCTAAACATGTACCATCATCAGGAACATAATCAACATCAAATAATATAAATCAATATCAAGCAATGAATCACACTCAGACTCAAACTCAACTCAAACAACGCGTCGTTTCAGACTCGACTCAACTCTAACCTAGGGATCCCGATGTCTGGGCGAAACAGCCACAGAATTGACGACTCAGTCAAGATTTAAGCGAATCAGCCAATAGCTAGGCGAAACAGCCTATAGCTAGACGAATCAGTCAATAGATAGACGAATCAGTCAATAAATAAGCGAATCAGCCAATAGCTAGGCGAAACAGCCGATAGCTAGACGAATCAGTCGATAGATAGACGAATCAGTCAATATATAGACGAATCAGTCAATAAATAAGCGAATCAGCCAATGACTAAACGAATCACCAGTCAACACATGCAATAGCTATGAATCAATAGACTACACACATCAATCTCAACAATTACAAAAATCAATGTAATAAACTAAGTATGTGATTTAGGGAGACTCGAGTCAAACCTTACTCGAGTTGTGCAATCCCAACACAACATTAATTTATACCTTTGTCTTCATAATCTAACGAAGACGAAGACTCTATTTCATGTCTGTCCATGTCAATCTGAATTCACAATATCGAATAGACTGTGTTAATATACAGCTCAGTTCAAAGCATGTTCTGATTAATATCGAATCAAGACACAATCCAATTCATATCGACAATATCACGATATAATCACAATCAATACTGAGTCTGATCAATATCAATTCATTGATGTTTCGACGGTATGACAATACAATTTCAGTAACCCCGTCAATCCCAACATCACAGATATAATACCAGAGCTCATAATCAATATCGATACTAGTCATAATCTCAATAACAATACATATCTGATATGAATTCTCAGTCACATCGACTCCGAAAATCATAACAATTACATAAACGGTCTGTTTCTCAATCTGACTTCGCTTCTATGATGTCTAGCATGACAAGAACATCATATATGAATCCTATTCAATTCTGACAATAGTCTAATTTCAAAGCATGTCAAAACGTAGCAAAACTTACGTCCAGTTGTAGCCTACGTTGTTAGGAACTCGGTACTGAAATCGGATTCAAAATCAGACGGACGGATTGTTCATCAATTTCCAAACTTCACGATTCTCTCTCCTTTTTCCGTTTTCTGAATTAACGTTTGTATGCATATATATATATATATATATATATATATATATATATATATATATATATATACACACACGTCGCTAATACAACCCAAGTGGCAATCCTACATTTTGCATGACTCGCGCTCGGGCGGTAAGAAACTACCGCTCGAGCGCGGAAGTTTCTGTCCAGGACCACGCTTGTTATCCATTGGCGCTCGAGCGATGCTTTTCTACCGCTCGGGCGCCACCTATTCTGTCCGAACTCTTGGCTCATAATGAAACGACGCCCGGCTTCTTCATTCAAGTCCGTATAACCTCAATCATGTCAATTAGCAGCAAATCGTGTCCGACTATAATAACCATTGTCAAATCATTTCGGATTAACATGATAAATTTCTCGGACCTTACATTAGGTGACCCCAAAATAAAGTTCATAGAAATACCAATCCAAGTTCTTTTTAAGAATAGCACGCAAAGGTGTTCCCAAAGTTCTATTGACAACTTAAGTTTGTCCATCCGTTTGAGGATGACAAGTAGTAGAAAACAACAATTTTGTGCCAAGTTTAGCCCATAAAGTCTTCCAAAAGTAACTCAAAATTTAACATCGCGACCAGAAACAATAAATCTAGGCACTCCATGCAACCTAACGACTTCTCTAAAGAACAAATCCGCAATGTTTGAAGCATCATCGGTTTTATGACAAGCTATAAAATGTGCCATCTTAGAGAATCTATCCACAACAACAAAAATAGAATCCCTCCCCTTCTTAGTCCTAGGCAACCCCAAAATAAAGTCCATAGAAATGTCAATCCAAGTTCTGTTTAAGAATAGCACGCAAAAGAGTTCCCAAAGTTATATTGACAACTTCAATTTGTCCATCCGTTTGAGGATGACAAGTAGTAGAAAACAACAATTTTGTGCCAAGTTTAGCCCATAAAGTATTCCAAAAGTAACTCAAGAATTTAACATCGCGACCAGAAACAATAGTCCTAGGCATGCCATGCAACCTAACGACTTCTCTAAAGAACATATTCGCAATGTTTGAAGCATCATCGGTTTTATGACAAGCTATAAAATGTGCCATCTTAGAGAATCTATCCACAACAACAAAAATAGAATCCCTCCCCTTCTTAGTCCTAGGCGACCCCAAAATAAAGTCCATAGAAATGTCAATCCAAGTTCTTTTTAAAAATAGCACGCAAAAGTGTTCCCAAAGTTTTATTGACAACTTCAGTTTGTCTATCCGTTTGAGGATGACAAGTAGTAGAAAACAACAATTTTGTGCCAAGTTTAGCCCATAAAGTCTTCCAAAAGTAACTCAAGAATTTAACATCACGACCAGAAACAACAGTCCTAGGCATGCCATGCAACCTAACGACTTCTCTAAAGAACAAATCCGCAATGTTTGAAGCATCATCGGTTTTATGACAAGCTATAAAATGTGCCGTCTTAGAGAATCTATCCACAACAACAAAAATAGAATCCATCCCCTTCTTAGTCCTAGGCGACCCCAAAATAAAGTCCATAGAAATGTCAATCCAAGTTCTGTTTAAGAATAGCACTCAAAAGTGTTCCCAAAGTTCTATTGACAACTTCAATTTGTCCATCCGTTTGAGGATGACAAGTAGTAGAAAACAACAATTTTGTGCCAAGTTTAGCCCATAAAGTCTTCCAATAGTAACTAAAGAATTTAACATCGCGACCAGAAACAATAGTCCTAGGCATGCCATGCAACCTAACGACTTCTCTAAAGAACAAATCTGCAATGTTTGAAGAATCATCGGTTTTATGACAAGCTATAAAATGTGCCATCTTAGAGAATCTATCCACAACAACAAAAATAGAATCCCTCCCCTTCTTTGTCTTAGGTGTGGGGACCCGGACGCTAATCATCTTTTTAATCATGATTGGGACTAATTAATCAAGTATAATAAACAGGGTCTAAATTTTAATTTTTTTTTTAAAATGCGGAAGGTAATGGAATCAAGCTCCTATACATATCAGTATAAAAGTGTAAATCTGAAAAAATATACAATCATACATACTCAGGTTCAACAACTACTATCAAGTGTTTAAACCCTAGCTCTAGTCCAAGTCCGGTATCACCACTCTAATCTCGATCTGTCCTCATCTCTGTGACCCTGTACCTGTCCCACCTGTTGCCATGCACACATACAGACAAGACAACAGCCGGATAACTCCGGTGAGAATAAATCCCAGTATAAACAATGTAAACATGCAATCATATAAAAACATATATAAAAGCGTATAAGCAATAATCATAACATGTATCAAATCAGAACATGAAGCAATATCAAGAATAACTCTTATTCTAAACATGTACCATCATCAGGAACATAATCAACATCAAATAATATAAATCAATATCAAGCAATGAATCACACTCAGACTCAAACTCAACTCAAACAACGCGTCGTTTCAGACTCGACTCAACTCTAACCTAGGGATCCCGATGTCTGGGCGAAACAGCCACAGAATTGACGACTCAGTCAAGATTTAAGCGAATCAGCCAATAGCTAGGCGAAACAGCCTATAGCTAGACGAATCAGTCAATAGATAGACGAATCAGTCAATAAATAAGCGAATCAGTCAATAGCTAGGCGAAACAGCCGATAGCTAGACAAATCAGTCGATAGATAGACGAATCAGTCAATATATAGACGAATCAGTCAATAAATAAGCGAATCAGCCAATGACTAAACGAATCAGCAGTCAACACATGCAATAGCTATGAATCAATAGACTACACACATCAATCTCAACAATTACAAAAATCAATGTAATAAACTAAGTATGTGATTTAGGGAGACTCGAGTCAAACCTTACTCGAGTTGTGCAATCCCAACACAACATTAATTTATACCTTTGTCTTCATAATCTAACGAAGACGAAGACTCTATTTCATGTCTGTCCATGTCAATCTGAATTCACAATATCGAATAGACTGTGTTAATATACAGCTCAGTTCAAAGCATGTTCTGATTAATATCGAATCAAGACACAATCCAATTCATATCGACAATATCACGATATAATCACAATCAATACTGAGTCTGATCAATATCAATTCATTGATGTTTCGACGGTATGACAATACAATTTCAGTAACCCCGTCAATCCCAACATCACAGATATAATACCAGAGCTCATAATCAATATCGATACTAGTCATAATCTCAATAACAATACATATCTGATATGAATTCTCAGTCACATCGACTCCGAAAATCATAACAATTACATAAACGGTCTGTTTCTCAATCTGACTTCGCTTCTATGATGTCTAGCATGACAAGAACATCATATATGAATCCTATTCAATTCTGACAATAGTCTAATTTCAAAGCATGTCAAAACGTAGCAAAACTTACGTCCAGTTGTAGCCTACGTTGTTAGGAACTCGGTACTGAAATCGGATTCAAAATCAGACGGACGGATTGTTCATCAATTTCCAAACTTCACGATTCTCTCTCCTTTTTCCGTTTTCTGAATTAACGTTTGTATGCATATATATATATATATATATATATATATATATATATATATATATATATATATATATATATATATATATATATATATATATATATACACACGTCGCTAATACAACCCAAGTGGCAATCCTACATTTTGCATGACTCGCGCTCGGGCGGTAAGAAACTACCGCTCGAGCGCGGAAGTTTCTGTCCAGGACCACGCTTGTTATCCATTGGCGCTCGAGCGATGCTTTTCTACCGCTCGGGCGCCACCTATTCTGTCCGAACTCTTGGCTCATAATGAAACGACGCCCGGCTTCTTCATTCAAGTCCGTATAACCTCAATCATGTCAATTAGCAGCAAATCGTGTCCGACTATAATAACCATTGTCAAATCATTTCGGATTAACATGATAAATTTCTCGGACCTTACATTAGGTGACCCCAAAATAAAGTTCATAGAAATACCAATCCAAGTTCTTTTTAAGAATAGCACGCAAAGGTGTTCCCAAAGTTCTATTGACAACTTAAGTTTGTCCATCCGTTTGAGGATGACAAGTAGTAGAAAACAACAATTTTGTGCCAAGTTTAGCCCATAAAGTCTTCCAAAAGTAACTCAAGAATTTAACATCGCGACCAGAAACAATAGTCCTAGGCACTCCATGCAACCTAACGACTTCTCTAAAGAACAAATCTGCAATGTTTGAAGCATCATCGGTTTTATGACAAGCTATAAAATGTGCCATCTTAGAGAATCTATCCACAACAACAAAAATAGAATCCCTCCCCTTCTTAGTCCTAGGCAACCCCAAAATAAAGTCCATAGAAATGTCAATCCAAGTTCTGTTTAAGAATAGCACGCAAAAGAGTTCCCAAAGTTATATTGACAACTTCAATTTGTCCATCCGTTTGAGGATGACAAGTAGTAGAAAACAACAATTTTGTGCCAAGTTTAGCCCATAAAGTATTCCAAAAGTAACTCAAGAATTTAACATCGCGACCAGAAGCAATAGTCCTAGGCATGCCATGCAACCTAACGACTTCTCTAAAGAACATATTCGCAATGTTTGAAGCATCATCGGTTTTATGACAAGCTATAAAATGTGCCATCTTAGAGAATCTATCCACAACAACAAAAATAGAATCCCTCCCTTTCTTAGTCCTAGGCGACCCCAAAATAAAGTCCATAGAAATGTCAATCCAAGTTCTTTTTAAGAATAGCACGCAAAAGTGTTCCCAAAGTTTTATTGACAACTTCAGTTTGTCTATTCGTTTGTGTTAGAGTAGGTGCCCGTCGAGCCAAGTGTTGGCCGAGTGTTCACAATGAAACTCTATGAATAAGCAGTCTTTATTTTAATAATATTTGAAATTATTACTTTGGCAAATCTTTATCTGTATACCCATGCTAGCTGCATAGATAAAGCCCTTGAATATACAAATAGTAGAAAGAATATGAGATGCTCATATGATGAGTATCATGAAACTCATATTTGTAATACTGTATATTCTAAACGGTTCCTAGTCGATTCAGCCGCCACTAAGAAGGATATAGGCCGCTCGAGTTAGAGACTAGTATCTGCGATGTGAGTACCATGTTTCATTGGTAGGGGACATTGTGATGTCCGAACATGCAGATAGGTGCTCCTTGTAGAGTGCACTGAACAACCCTCCATAAAAGGACTTTCCAAGTGGTTCTCACTTATCGAGTGGAAAAGTCCTGGTTTATGGTTGTACAGAATTAGTCCTTATGACCCGGGACAACATTGAGACTCTATGTGCTAGAATTACACTTTGACTTGTTTACCGACTCTCATGGAGTCATCAGGTGGCAAGGTTGGGTGTTCTGTCGAAACACATAGGAGTCGATGCATTGTAGTCGGGGATTCACCGCTTACCTTCGGGTATGGATATCCTATGTGTTATCATGTGTATGTAGATCGAAATCTCTGGCCAGAGTATGGTTGTAATTATGAAAGGTGTTTCATAGATTACACCATCGATGCAACTACGACATGACACATAGTATCGATTCATTGACAACTCTCGATAAACCAATGGTTGTCGAATCGATCGGGATATATGAGTTGAAGGGACCGTACTGTACGCTAACCATAATTGAATGGTTCTTGCAGGCACTATCATGTGATACCTAGGGAATCACGTAAGCGATGCTGCTAGGCGTTTAACGTGATTGGTTGGGTACTATCAGACTTGAGTTCTGACGTTCTTACTATCAAGGAGTTGATAAGTAAGAATGGAGCAATTGGGGTATGCTCGAATAAGGACATGTTTAGTCCGAATCACATGGAGATGTGAACCCACGGCTAGTTGTATCAATGAACCATTGAGGGCCACACAAGTACTAGCTTTGTAAATCCCGATGAGAAGTAAAAATAGTTCAATGTGTTGAACGGCTTATAAAGGAGTTTATAAGCGTAAGGAAAATTAGAAGTATGACTTCTATAAAGGAGAAAATAGTTCAAAGTGTTGAACGGCTTATAAATGTGTTTATAAGTGTAAAGAAAAATAGAAGTATGACTTCTATGAGAGAAATGTAAATTTTGATTTATGGAAGTGTTCCTAAATTAAAATTTGGCCAAGTGACTAATGTTTTTGAAAATTGTGATTTTCATAAACATTATTATGGACTAAATTAAATTAATTCAAGTGTTGAATTAATTAAACACTAGTGGGCCTAGTTGTAATGCCCAAGATTTTAAAACACGTTAGTTTAAGATATGAATGAAACCAGATTATGTTGAGATTTAAAAGTTAAATATGTAAATTTTTGGGCGAAAGTGACTCGCCCGGGCGGACGCTTTTGACCGCCCGAGCGAGAATGCCTCAGAGAAGAGGGTCGAGAGTCACTCGCCCGGGCGGAAGTTTTTGCTCGCCCGAGCGAGCGTGTAAAGTAGTCCAGGGCCGAGAGTTTCTCGCCCGGGCGGCAACTTTGGACCGCCCGAGCGAGAGCCGTGTACACCAAAGGATGTGCCATGTGTCTTGAAACATGCAAAGTATATATACTAAATGCACGAGTTCTTCTTCATTCAGCAGGGAAAAGGTAGACTTCAGAGGAGAAAAGCTTCATTTCCTTTAGCTTATAATTTGTGCTTTTACAAGATTTAGCCATCCAACCTTAAATCTGACTTCGGTTTTGAACTCCTCTCGTTAGTAGCTACAAAGTGAGGTAAGTTTCATTCATTTCCAGCAAGTTTCGAAATTCAGATGATTGGGAAATTAGATTATGATAGTTATATTGTGTTCTTGAGATGGTAGATATTGTAGGACCGTAAACGGATCGAAGAACGGGTATCGTATGCAATTGTTACGATTTTTCCAGCATGTTTAGTGTTGAAATTATGCAGATTTTGGAATCTTGACATAAGTATTGTGATGATTATGAGTTGAGAATTGTACCATGTTAATATATGTTGAATTGGGTTAATCGGTATCGTGAAAGTACGCCGTTATGCCGTCAGACTATACCGGAATTGATTATTGATTTGTTTAGGTGTTGAATTGAAATGGGAAGTGATATTGTATACTTCAACATTGTCATTTCAGATTCATCCTACCTCACTTCGGCATCGAGATCTAGACATCGATAAAGGTTTAGCAAGAAAGGTATAGTACATGTTTTGTTTGGGGAATCACGACTCAAATGAGATCACATTTGAGTTTCCCAACCAAAATCACATACTTGTTTTATTGTTCATACCTTGATATGATTATAATTGTTTATAGATTTGTTTATAGAATTGTATACAAATCTTGCTATGCTTTGTTTACAGATCATGTGGCATTGCATTAGAATGATTATGCTTGTTTACAGATTGTGTATTCATGCATTAAGATAGGACAGTCTGGAGATCAGGCAGACTACTAGACGTTCGGCGTTATCACAGCTTAGGGGAAGATCACCGCCCCTATTGTAGACGCGGATACAGATCAGGCCGAAGTCTAGGAATAAGACGTACAGCACCTCGATTGGGAGGGTAGGTGACAGATAGCGACGTCTTATTCACCACGGGATCCCTAGAGTTCTAGTCGAGTCGCATCTAGACATGATTAGATTTGCATTGCATGATTATATATGAAGGATATTCATATCAGCATGTTTCATGTTTAGACTGTTTTATATGCATGTTACATGTTTATACTGGGATTTGTTCTCACCGGTTTTCCGGCTGTTGTTATGTCTGTATGTGTGCATAACAACAGGTGGGGCAGGATCTGGGTCGAGACAGAGATGATCGTATTAGCGTGGAGATCACGGGCGTAGCAGATGGACCAGTAGTTATCTTTTCTTATGTACTGTCTTTTATTACTGGTTAGGGAGAACATACAGAATAATACATGTATTTGATGTTTGTATGTTGTATTTAAATAAAGAACTCATGCTGGTTTGTTTACATTTAATTTAATGCAAAAAGCAAAAATTTGACCCATGTTTTTAATAACAATCCATTTAATCCCAAGAAAAAGAATTAGAGCCCGGGTCCCCACAACAGGTGGTATCAGAGCCGTAGGTTCTGTAGACTGAGATAGAGTAGAATGAGCGGGGTAGATCGAGTCATCTTCCTTGCTTATGATATGCTAGCATGTTTATTGCTTTCGTTATTACATGTTGTTATTTGATTTCGTTCAGCATGTGATTGACTGAATCAGAACTGATTCTAGATCAGAGGTAACTGACTAGAGGATGGCTGAAACAGTTTTATATATTGTTTACTAATTAGTTGGTTTAGTAGATATGCCTCCTAGAAGGGCAGCCGTACCTCTACGACCAGCAGCGCCAGAACAGGGGAGCACATCCGGAGATCCTATGGATGTTACGGCGACCCCTATGGAGATGTTGCTGAAGCGATTCCAATCTTTCCGGCCTCCGACATTAAAGGGTACAGAGAATGCCATCGAGTGCGAAAGCTGGCTTGAAGACATTGAAATGCTATTCGACTCTTTGGAGTACAGTGACGAGAAGAGAATAAAGCTAATTGGCCATCAATTGCAAGATATAGCCAAGAATTGGTGGTTGAATATTAGGAGAGCTTTAGAGCAGCGGGGTACCGAGATTACGTGGAAGGTATTCAAGACGGAGTTCTATCAGCGATTCTTCCCTGTATCCTACCGTAAAGATAAAGGCGCTGAATTTGCCAACCTGAGGCAAGGGCCATTGAACATTGAAGAGTATGTTGCTAAATTCTCTTCTTTGCTTCGTTTTGCACCCCATGTTTCAGGAAATGACGAGGCCATGGCGGATCAGTTTATAAATGGCCTGAATCCAGATATCTTTACGTTGGTCAATACTGGGAGACCCGATAATTTCTCGGATGCATTGAATCGTGCCAAAGGAGCTGAAGCAGGATTGCTTAGGCAACGGAGTGCTCCATATGTTGCACCGAGTCCGAGACCGCCACTACCTTCATCCCAAGTTCCTCCTCCTCGATTCGAAAGCGGTGGTAGTAGCAGTGGACGCAAAGAACAGCTGAAGGCGAAAGGGAAGCAGTTTAAGCGACCTGGGAGCAGTTCGTCGAGCTCCAGCGGATCAAGACAGACTGGTTTTGATCAGAGTGCCAGGTATTCGGGTGTTTATTGCAGCTCCTGTGGAGGGAAGCATGCGACTGAACAGTGCCAAGGAGTTACAGGCCGATGCAACATTTGTAGGCAACCGGGGCATTTTGCCAAAGTCTGTCCCCAGAGGAGTGTACAGCAAGGCCAGAGTGGAAGAGCATCCGGTTCCGTACCTCAGTTTGAGCGGCAGGCATCATTAGTTCACTCTTTTCAGCCTCCACCAGCACAGACTCAACCCAGAGGCCGAGGTAGTCAGACGGTGACTCAACCCCCGAGGCAACAGGCTCAAGTGTTTGCATTGACAGAGGAGCAAGCACAAGATGCACCAGATGATGTTATAGCAGGTAACTGTTCTCTTTATGGTTATCCTGCTTATATTTTGATAGATACTGGCGCATCGCATACATTCATTTCGGAGCGATTTGCATTGTTGCATTCATTGCCTGTTGAGTCTTTGCTAGATGTTGTGTCTATTAATTCCCCGTTGGGAAGTGGATTGATATCTGTAACTACGGTTAGGCATTGCATTCTACAGTTTGAGGGGCATGAGATTGACCTAGATTGTATAGTGTTGGGTCTAGCTGATTTTGACTGTATAGTTGGTATTGACATGCTAACGAAGTATAGAGCCACCGTGGATTGTTTCCACAAGATTGTCAGATTCAGACCCGAGATGACAGACGAGTGGAAATTCTACGGGAAGGGTTCCAGATCTCGGATTCCCTTGATTTAGGCTCTTACTATGAACAGATTGTTGCAAAAAGGAGCAGATGGTTTCTTTATTTATGCTGTAGATATGCAGAAGTCGAGCCCGGCGTTGGCAGAAATACCAGTAGTGCGGGAATTTGCTGATATTTTTCCAGATGAGATCCCAGGATTACCTCCGGTTCGTGAGGTAGATTTCAGTATTGATCTTACACCAGGTACCGTCCCTATTTCGAGAGCTCCGTATAGGATGGCACCCATCGAACTAAAAGAACTGAAAGCACAATTAGAAGATCTTCTGGCCAAGGGATATATCAGACCTAGTGTATCTCCTTGGGGCGCTCCGGTGCTGTTTGTGCGGAAGAAAGATGGTTCGATGCGTTTGTGTATAGATTATCGGCAACTGAACAAGGCAACGATCAAGAACAAATATCCTTTGCCTAGGATTGATGATTTATTTGATCAGTTGCAGGGATCCTCCGTGTATTCGAAGATTGATTTGCGTTCTGGATATCATCAGCTCAGAGTTCGAGATATAGACATACCAAAGACAGCATTTCGAACCAGGTATGGACATTACGAATTTATTGTCATGCCTTTTGGTTTAACCAATGCTCCTGCGGTATTTATGGGGTTGATGAACCAAGTATTTCAGAGATATCTAGATGAATTTGTGATTGTCTTCATTGATGATATTTTGGTGTATTCGAAGAATAGAAATGAGCATGCAGAGCACCTCAGAATTGTTTTGCAGACGTTGAGAAACGAGCGAATGTATGCTAAATTGTCAAAGTGTGAGTTTTGGCTGGATCGAGTTGTCTTTTTGGGGCATATCATTTCTGGAGATGGTATTTCTGTTGATCCAAGCAAAGTGGAAGCTGTGATCAGTTGGTCGAGACCGACTTCTGTACCAGAAATACGCAGTTTCATGGGCTTAGCCGGATACTACAGAAGATTTATCAAAGATTTCTCCAGTATTGCCAAGCCGATAACTCAATTGACACAAAAGAATGCACCATTTGTTTGGTCAGAGGAGTGTGAATCTAGCTTTGTTGAATTGAAGAAAAGACTGACTAGTGCTCCAGTATTGACGATACCTTCAAGTACAGGTAATTTTGTTGTATATTGTGATGCTTCTCATAGAGGTTTGGGATGTGTTCTTATGCAGCAAGGCCATGTGATCGCATACGCCTCGAGACAATTGAAGCCACATGAGGTACGATACCCCATTCATGATTTGGAATTGGCGGCTATCGTATTTGTATTAAAGATTTGGCGTCATTATCTCTACGGCGAAAAATTTGAGATATTCTCTGATCACAAAAGCCTAAAGTACCTATTCTCTCAATCGGAACTGAATATAAGGCAGCGTAGATGGCTTGATCTTTTGAAAGATTTTGACTGTGAAATCAAATATTATCCAGGGAAGTCAAATGCAGCAGCAGATGCCTTGAGTCGTAAGGTATGTTCTTTGTCCTTATCGACGATAGGTGTTATCAAGTTAGTTGAAAATTGCTGTACATCTGGAATAGAATTTGATACAGATAGTAAGCCACTACGACTGTTTACAATCCAAGTTGAGCCCAATTTGATTATGAGGATCAAGGAAGCACAAAGAACCGATCAGAATGTACAGAAATCAATCCAAATGGTCAGATCAGGGCATGTATCAGAATATCAGGTACGGGATCATGTGTTGTACGTGAATAACCGTCTAGTTGTGCCAGATGTTGCAGATTTGAGACAGCAGATTCTGACAGAAGCACATTGTAGTCGGTTCAGCATTCATCCGAGTGGCAGGAAGATGTACAACGACTTGAAGACACAGTTCTGGTGGAAGCGAATGAAGTCAGACATTGCCGAATTTGTGTCTAAGTGTTTGAACTGCCAACAGGTGAAAGCTGAGAGGAAGAAGCCTGGTGGATTACTTCAGAGTCTAGCCATTCCTGAATGGAAATGGGACCACATTTCCATGGATTTCGTGACGAAGTTACCCAGATCATCCAAAGGCTGTGATGCGATTTGGGTCATTATTGACAGATTGACCAAATCTGCTTGTTTCATTCCGTACAGAATGACGTATAGACAGGATCAGATGGCGGAGATTTATATTCGAGAGGTAGTCAGATTGCATGGAGTGCCGAAGTCTATCGTATCAGATCGTGATTCACGATTCACTTCTCACTTTTGGCACAGTTTACAGCAGGCTTTAGGTACGACATTACACCTGAGTACTGCTTACCATCCTCAGACAGACGGACAGTCAGAGCGGACTATCCAGACATTAGAGGATATGTTGAGGGCCGTCGTGCTAGATTTTGGCATTGGTTGGCAAGATTCTCTACCTCTTTGCGAATTTTCTTACAATAACAGCTATCAGACGAGTATTGAGATGGCGCCGTTTGAAGCTTTGTATGGCAAGAAGTGCAGATCTCCGCTATATTGGGATGATATTTCAGAAGTGCCAGAACTTGGGCCAGACATGATTCGTGACATGACTGAGAAGGTGAAAGTTATTCAGAAAAGAATGAAAACAGCACAGGATCGACAAGCAAAGTATGCCAATATCAGACGTAGACCGTTAGTATTTGAGGCAGGAGATAGAGTATTCTTAAAGATTTCTCCATTCAGAGGCGTGGTGCGATTTGGCAAACGCGGGAAACTATCTCCTCGATACATTGGTCCTTACGAGATTCTTGAGAAAATTGGCGATCGAGCTTATCGACTAGCACTTCCTCCTTCTCTATCCGGAATACATGACGTGTTTCATGTATCAATGTTACGAAAATATATGCCAGATGTTTCTCATGTCATTCAACCTGACGAAGCTGAACTTGATCAGACGTTGAGCTATGTGGAACAACCGATACAGATTCTTGATCGGAAAAACAAGCAACTCAGAACGAAGAATATTCCACTTGTGAAAGTTCAGTGGAGTCGTCATGGCATTGAAGAAGCGACTTGGGAGACAGAAGCCAGCATGAGACAGAAACACCCCGAGTTATTTCAATGATGTGAGTATTTATCCAGTTTTAGATGGTAATGCTGCTTTAAATACTTTAATTGATTTATATCAAGTTCGAGGACGAACTTATGTCTTAGAGGGGGAGACTTGTAATGCCCAAGATTTTAAAACACGTTAGTTTAAGATATGAATGCAACCAGATTATGTTGAGATTTAAAAGTTAAATATGTAAATTTTTGGGCGAAAGTGACTCGCCCGGGCGGACGCTTTTGACCGCCCGAGCGAGAATGCCTCAGAGAAGAGGGTCGAGAGTCACTCGCCCGGGCGGAAGTTTTTGCTCGCCCGAGCGAGCGTGTAAAGTAGTCCAGGGCCGAGAGTTTCTCGCCCGGGCGGCAACTTTGGACCGCCCGAGCGAGAGCCGTGTACACCAAAGGATGTGCCATGTGTCTTGAAACATGCAAAGTATATATACTAAATGCACGATTTCTTCTTCATTCAGCAGGGAAAAGGTAGACTTCAGAGGAGAAAAGCTTCATTTCCTTTAGCTTATAATTTGTGCTTTTACAAGATTTAGCCATCCAACCTTAAATCTGACTTCGGTTTTGAACTCCTCTCGTTAGTAGCTACAAAGTGAGGTAAGTTTCATTCATTTCCAGCAAGTTTCGAAATTCAGATGATTGGGAAATTAGATTATGATAGTTATATTGTGTTCTTGAGATGGTAGATATTGTAGGACCGTAAACGGATCGAAGAACGGGTATCGTATGCAATTGTTACGATTTTTCCAGCATGTTTAGTGTTGAAATTATGCAGATTTTGGAATCTTGACATAAGTATTGTGATGATTATGAGTTGAGAATTGTACCATGTTAATATATGTTGAATTGGGTTAATCGGTATCGAGAAAGTACGCCGTTATGCCGTCAGACTATACCGGAATTGATTATTGATTTGTTTAGGTGTTGAATTGAAATGGGAAGTGATATTGTATACTTCAACATTGTCAATTCAGATTCATCCTACCTCACTTCGGCATCGAGATCTAGACATCGATAAAGGTTTAGCAAGAAAGGTATAGTACATGTTTTGTTTGGGGAATCACGACTCAAATGAGATCACATTTGAGTTTCCCAACCAAAATCACATACTTGTTTTATTGTTCATACCTTGATATGATTATAATTGTTTATAGATTTGTTTATAGAATTGTATACAAATATTGCTATGCTTTGTTTACAGATCATGTGGCATTGCATTAGAATGATTATGCTTGTTTACAGATTGTGTATTCATGCATTAAGATAGGACAGTCTGGAGATCAGGCAGACTACTAGACGTTCGGCGTTATCACAGCTTAGGGGAAGATCACCGCCCCTATTGTAGACGCGGATACAGATCAGGCCGAAGTCTAGGAATAAGACGTACAGCACCTCGATTGGGAGGGTAGGTGACAGATAGTGACGTCTTATTCACCACGGGATCCCTAGAGTTCTAGTCGAGTCGCATCTAGACATGATTAGATTTGCATTGCATGATTATATATGAAGGATATTCATATCAGCATGTTTCATGTTTAGACTGTTTTATATGCATGTTACATGTTTATACTGGGATTTGTTCTCACCGGTTTTCCGGCTGTTGTTATGTCTGTATGTGTGCATAACAACAGGTGGGGCAGGATCTGGGTCGAGACAGAGATGATCGTATTAGCGTGGAGATCACGGGCGTAGCAGATGGACCAGTAGTTATCTTTTCTTATGTACTGTCTTTTATTACTGGTTAGGGAGAACATACAGAATAATACATGTATTTGATGTTTGTATGTTGTATTTAAATAAAGAACTCATGCTGGTTTGTTTACATTTGATTTAATGCAAAAAGCAAAAATTTGACCCATGTTTTTAATAACAATCCATTTAATCCCAAGAAAAAGAATTAGAGCCCGGGTCCCCACACTAGTAGAGCCCAAATAATTAAATTAATTCAAGTGTTGGATTAATTAAATAATATTGAGTCTAGTAGAGCTCAATTAAAATAATTATTTAACTAGTGGGACTTGGGTAAATTCAAGTAATGTTTAATTAGTCTCAAATATGTTTGAGATAATTAAATTTAGTCCAAAGTTTTTAATTTGATTAAAAACTATATTGTATGCATGCATGGGAGGTGAAGGGTTGGAGATTACTTTTGAATAAAATATTGGCATGGCATGCCACTTTTTGGATCAACTTTTTGCAACCCCAAGAGAACTCTTCCCTCCTCCATTACACATGCATATGGCCGAAACCTCACCTCCAATTCTCTCCCAAGATTTTTCTCCATTTTGTTCTTCAAATTGTTGAAGAATAAAATACTTCTCTTTGATAAATCTTCTTGTTTTTCTAGTGCAAAACAAGAAGGGATTTACCTAGTTAGTGGTGGGCTTGATTTTGAAGGAAAGAACTCAAAGAAAAGGAGGAGCTTGTAGATTTCTTCATGCCATTCAAGAGCCAAGTTGTTTACAACTTGGTTGGTGCCATCATCAATCTCTTGAGATTGATAGGTAACGATTTTCTAACACCCTATGAATGTCATTATGTGTGTTTTTGTATTTGTTGCACAAAGAAATGGGGTGGCCGAAATTTTCCTCATAAAATTCGATTTTTGTGCTTCCGTTGCGTTTCCGGCCACCGTAACCGGTCCGCTTTCAAGTGGTATCCGAGCTATGGTTACGTTTTTGTGTAGCAAATACAATATATATTATGTTGAGATCGATTTCTAACCGCATGAGTGTGTTTTTGCAACAAATCGAGGGCCGTTTTTGGGGAAAATTCGGGCAGCAAGTTGCTGCCCGTGTCGGGCAGCTCGGGCAGCCCGAGGGGCTGCCCGTTTCGGGCAGCTAGGGCAGCCCGAGGGGCTGCCCGAACAGCCCCATCATTTTAAATAAAAAAAAATTTTTTTTTGGTAAGTTGGCCGGAATCCGGCGACGGAGCTCCGGCGACGGCGATGACGACTAGGGTTTTCAAAATGTGTTTTGAAATATCAAAGTGTCATGGGCCTTGAATTGTTGGGCCATTGCATGGCTAACATGTTTGTGATTTAAATGGGCCAAAATGTTTTTGGTGAAAAATAAGTTTTTGGGCCCTTAAGTTTAAAATTACAAAGTTGCAAATTTTTCTCATGAAATAAATAATTTAAGTTGGACTTTAATTATTTATAGTAAATGGTGATTTACAAGAAATTCGGTTATAAATAAATTAATTTGAAAGTAGACAAAGGTGTTTGTATACTTTGTTAATTTAGTTTATAATCGTGGCGGTTAGTGATTGGATCAAGATATATAATATTGGATCAATTAATTATTGTGATAATTAATTGATGGTGTATGATATGTGATATTATGCATGAAGGATGATCAAAAGCCCAAGCCCAATTTGCTAGGTGTATGCTAGGATATTTTGTGTTGAATGATTGTAATAATTATCAATTTATAAAGTGGGCTTGGTTTATGGCCCGTTCCCACCCCATGAGATGTGTCCCTATTTGCCATGGATATTTATTTGTAAATATTAGTATAGTGGATGATCAAGATTGGAAGATGGTGGCCATGATGATTATGAAGATCGAAGACATGTAAATATTGGAAGCTTATGTAAATGTTGCATTTGCATCCCGTGCATTTACCCTAGGATTGGACCTAGGTCCGTGTTTAGCTCACACGGACCGTTAGTATTGGGGCGATTGATCATCCTTGTTTGTTTACTGTTTATAATATATGCATGATATGTTATAAATAATGAGTATGTGCGTTATTATTATGATAATAACAAAGTTGCATGAATCCGGCAAACATACGATCAAACATGGCGAGCTTTTAAAATAAAATTAATGATGAGACCTTTCAAAATTAAAAACCCTCATTTTGAATAAGATTCAAAATTAATATCAAGCCCGAAAAGAGGAATTATAAATTTGTTTATAATTTCCTTGTCTTCCATCGACAATGGGTGCATGATGAACGCTACCCGTACTCGGGGCTCGGCTCATATTATTGGGGGGGCCCTGGGTGCCGGAAAGCTGTGACATCCATTGACATGGTGATGTGAACTACGTGGAACTCCCATGATTTCGGCTCATATTATTGAGGGAACTCATGGCGACCGTCCATTAAGGTTCAACATCGATGGGTAAGGCTTGACACGTGAAGATGAACGACGTCATATTATTGGGTCCTAATCAAACGTGAGACAAAAGTTTACGTTAAGGGTTGCATTGTGATGCAATTGGAAACTACCTTTTAGGAATTGTGATTGGCTGATATTATTCGGGATCACAATTCGCTAATTGGACCTTACGTACCTACTGAGGAAAGGAGTTTCCCATTTTCACTAGAGGGTAGTGAAAGATGTCAAAACAGTGGGAGTAAATATTTATAAAGTTAAAGTCCATACTTTATATCTTACCAAATATTTAAAATAGTCATCAACATTTATCTGTTTTTACTTTTCAGTACAAATCGACAATGTCTTCGATGCGCAATTCGATATCTATAATACTCGACAAACACATATTAACTGGACCTAATTACCTCACTTGGCTAAGAAATTTGAAAATAGTCTTAAATTCGGAAAGGGTAACATATACACTAACTCAGTCGCCCCCTGTTGAGGCTCCGACTGACTGCAATCCTGAGGAATTGCAGGCTTACAAGGAATGGTGTGACCATGACTTGATAGCCAGGTGTTATATGCTTACTTCTATGAACGATGAGCTACAGAGGCGTTTTGAGGGTGCAAAGAGTGCTGCTGACATTCATTTGCATCTCAAAGAGCTCTTTGGAGAGCAAACGCGTCCTCTTAGGCATGCTACCGTCAAGGAGCTGATCACTTTGCGCATGCGAGAGGGGACCTCGGTCCATGAGCATGGCCTAAAGGTGATCGGGCTCGTGGACAAGCTCGTTGGCATGGATCTGATCCTGCCTTCGGAGTTGACCACCGACATGTTGCTGTTATCGCTGCCTAGCTCATTTGATTCTTTTGTGGTGAACTTCAACATGAACAAGATGGAACCGACCCTTGAGGAGTTGGTGAACATGCTTGTTACGTTTGAATCCACCATCAAGAAAAAGAAGTTGGTTCTTTATGTGGGTTCTTCATCTGGTACGAAGATTGATCCACATGGGAAGGGAAAGAAGAGTTCTTTCCAATGTCCCGAGAAGAACGTGCCCTTGTTGAGGCAATCTCCGAACCCTGTTGAGGCAGCCAGACCAGTTAAGGCTGACAAGACTAATGATGTATGTCATCACTGCAAGAAGCCTGGACATTGGAGGCGTAATTGCAAAGAATATCTTGCCCAGAAGTGTTCTGGAAACGGTATGTTCTAAATTTAAGTAAACATTTTAATTAACTCTACTTCTTGGGTATTAGATACCGGTTGTGACTCACATCTCTGTAATGGGTTACAGGTGATGGGAAGAAGTAGGAAGCCTAAGGAAGGTGTGACCTTCTTGAGGATGGGCAATGGAGCAAGAGTTGCTGCCAAGGCTATTAAGGATGTTTACTTATTGTTGAACAATGACTTTAAGTTAATTTTAAGAGATGTTTTGTTTGTACCTGTTTGATGTAAAACATTGTTTCCATTTCTATTGTGATAAAAATGGATATTCTTGTTTATTTAGCAAAGGTGTTTGCAACATTTACAAGAATGAATGTTTAATTGGTACTTGAGAACTTGAAAACGATCTCTATAACTTAAAAGTAAAAGATATTCTACTAAATGTCCATTCAAAGGCAGATACCATATGAGATATGGATGGGTAAGCCTCCCAAATATTCTTATCTTAGAATATGGGGAGCCCTGCTTATGTGAAGGAGGTAGTGGGAGATAAATTGGATTGTTGATCCATTTTATGTTACTTTGTGGGATATCCAAGGAACTAAGTTGGATATCATTTCTATCATCCCCAAGAAACAAAAGTGTTTGTTTCTAGGAATGCAACCTTTTTGGAAAAGGATTTTCTATTGGATAGAAAAAGGGAGATGATAGAACTCGAAGAGGTTCGAGAGAAACCCACAATTATAGAACCCACACCCGATGAGCCAAGAGAGGAGATACAAGCTCCTAGTAGATACGAGAAAGTCTCGAGACCACCTATGAGGTATGGTCAGCTTCTTGAAGAAGGCCATGATGAGCCTAACCATGGATGTGATCCATGGACCTTCAAGGAAGCGTTATCTGATGCCAATTCATCCAAGTGACTTGAAGAAATGGAATCTGAGATGAATTCCATGCATTCGAACCAAGTGTAGGATCTTGTGGATCCACCTGTGGGAACTGTTCCCATAGGGACTTGGGGCGGATGGGAAGGTATTGACTTTCAAGGCGCGATTGGTGGCAAAAGGATGTACTCAAAGACAAGGAGTTGACTTTGAGGAAACCTTTTCCCAGTCGTAATGTTCAAGTCCATAAGGATTTTGCTAGCCATAGCTGCATGGTATGACTATGAGATATGGCAGATGGATGTTAAGACAGTCTTTCTTAATGGGGATTTTAAGAAAGTGATTTACATGTCTCAACCTGAAGGGTTTACATCTATCGGAAGTGAGCATATGGTATGTAAACTTCAGAGATCTATTTATGATCTAAAGCAGGCATCAAGGAGTTGGAACCTTAGATTCGATAGTACAATCAAAGAGTTTGATTTACTAAGAATCATGAGGGACCCTGTGTGTATAAGAAGGTCAGTGGGAGTGTTGTGACATTCCTGGTGTTATATGTTGATGACATTCTACTCATTGGGAATGATGTAGGAATGTTGCAATCAGCTGAGATATGGTTAGCGAGTAAGTTCTCGATGCAGGACTTGGGTGAAGCATCTTTTGTATTGGGATACATATCTATAGAGATAGATCGAAAAGATGGCTTGGTCTCACCCAGTCCACATACATGATACCATTGTGAAGCGGTTCTCGATGGATGCGTCCTTGAGAGGACATCTACCAATGTGTCATGGCGTGTCCCTATCCAAGTCTGTCTCCTGAGACTGATGCAGAGATAGTGACGATGACATGCATTCCGTATGCTTCGACAATTGGTAACATCATGTATGGGATGATATCTACACGTCCTGACGTGGCGTTTTCACTATGTGTAGTGAAAAGATATCAATCGAACCCCGGTCTTCCACAACTAGAAAGCTGTGAAAGACATCCTCAAGTTGTGAGAAGGACCAATAAGTTGTTCTTGGTCTATGGGGTAGAGAACTGAAATTGGAAGGCTATACCGACTCTAGCTTCCAAAGCGTTATCGATAACTCGAAGTCAACCTCTAGTTTCGTATTCATGCTCAACGGTGCTGCTGTCTCTTGGAAGAGTTCCAAGCAAGACAATATTACGGATTCCAGCACAGAGGCCGAATACATTGCTGCATCAGATGCAGCAAGAGAGGCTGTTTGGATAAGGAATTTCGTCCAAGAGTTGGATGTCATTCCTAATGGAATTGCTCCTATCCCGGTGTTGTGTGACAACACGGGAGCTATAGCTCAAGCAAAGGAGCCAAGGTCTCATCAGAAATCCAAACTAGTATTGAGAAAGTACCACATCCTCGGAGAGATTGTGGAAAGAAGAGTAGTGTCTATTGACAAAGTCGGCTCCACAGATTATGTTGTTGATCCACTAGCTAAGCCTTTACCTGGACCATTGTTCGACAAGCATCGCGAATCAATGGGTTTTAAGCATAAGGGTAGTTGGCTCTAGTGCAAGTGGGAGATTGTTAGAGTAGGTGCCCGTCGAGCCAAGTGTTGGCCGAGTGTTCACAATGAAACTCTATGAATAAGCAGTCTTTATTTTAATAATATTTGAAATTATTACTTTGGCAAATCTTTATCTGTATACCCATGCTAGCTGCATAGATAAAGCCCTTGAATATACAAATAGTAGAAAGAATATGAGATGCTCATATGATGAGTATCATGAAACTCATATTTGTAATACTGTATATTCTAAACGGTTCCTAGTCGATTCAGCCGCCACTAAGAAGGATATAGGCCGCTCGAGTTAGAGACTAGTATCTGCGATGTGAGTACCATGTTTCATTGGTAGGGGACATTGTGATGTCCGAACATGCAGATAGGTGCTCCTTGTAGAGTGCACTGAACAACCCTCCATAAAAGGACTTTCCAAGTGGTTCTCACTTATCGAGTGGAAAAGTCCTGGTTTATGGTTGTACATAATTAGTCCTTATGACCCGGGACAACATTGAGACTCTATGTGCTAGAATTACACTTTGACTTGTTTACCGACTCTCATGGAGTCATCAGGTGGCAAGGTTGGGTGTTCTGTCGAAACACATAGGAGTCGATGCATTGTAGTCGGGGATTCACCGCTTACCTTCGGGTATGGATATCCTATGTGTTATCATGTGTATGTAGATCGAAATCTCTGGCCAGAGTATGGTTGTAATTATGAAAGGTGTTTCATAGATTACACCATCGATGCAACTACGACATGACACATAGTATCGATTCATTGACAACTCTCGATAAACCAATGGTTGTCGAATCGATCGGGATATATGAGTTGAAGGGACCGTACTGTACGCTAACCATAATTGAATGGTTCTTGCAGGCACTATCATGTGATACCTAGGGAATCACGTAAGCGATGCTGCTAGGCGTTTAACGTGATTGGTTGGGTACTATCAGACTTGAGTTCTGACGTTCTTACTATCAAGGAGTTGATAAGTAAGAATGGAGCAATTGGGGTATGCTCGAATAAGGACATGTTTAGTCCGAATCACATGGAGATGTGAACCCACGGCTAGTTGTATCAATGAACCATTGAGGGCCACACAAGTACTAGCTTTCTAGATCCCGATGAGAAGTAAAAATAGTTCAATGTGTTGAACGGCTTATAAAGGAGTTTATAAGCGTAAGGAAAATTAGAAGTATGACTTCTATAAAGGAGAAAATAGTTCAAAGTGTTGAACGGCTTATAAATGTGTTTATAAGTGTAAAGAAAAATAGAAGTATGACTTCTATGAGAGAAATGTAAATTTTGATTTATGGAAGTGTTCCTAAATTAAAATTTGGCCAAGTGACTAATGTTTTTGAAAATTGTGATTTTCATAAACATTATTATGGACTAAATTAAATTAATTCAAGTGTTGAATTAATTAAACACTAGTGGGCCTAGTAGAGCCCAAATAATTAAATTAATTCAAGTGTTGGATTAATTAAATAATATTGAGTCTAGTAGAGCTCAATTAAAATAATTATTTAACTAGTGGGACTTGGGTAAATTCAAGTAATGTTTAATTAGTCTCAAATATGTTTGAGATAATTAAATTTAGTCCAAAGTTTTTAATTTGATTAAAAACTATATTGTATGCATGCATGGGAGGTGAAGGGTTGGAGATTACTTTTGAATAAAATATTGGCATGGCATGCCACTTTTTGGATCAACTTTTGCAACCCCAAGAGAACTCTTCCCTCCTCCATTACACATGCATATGGCCGAAACCTCACCTCCAATTCTCTCCCAAGATTTTTCTCCATTTTGTTCTTCAAATTGTTGAAGAATAAAATACTTCTCTTTGATAAATCTTCTTGTTTTTCTAGTGCAAAACAAGAAGGGATTTACCTAGTTAGTGGTGGGCTTGATTTTGAAGGAAAGAACTCAAAGAAAAGGAGGAGCTTGTAGATTTCTTCATGCCATTCAAGAGCCAAGTTGTTTACAACTTGGTTGGTGCCATCATCAATCTCTTGAGATTGATAGGTAACGATTTTCTAACACCCTATGAATGTCATTATGTGTGTTTTTGTATTTGTTGCACAAAGAAATGGGGTGGCCGAAATTTTCCTCATAAAATTCGATTTTTGTGCTTCCGTTGCGTTTCCGGCCACCGTAACCGGTCCGCTTTCAGTTTGAGGATGACAAGTAGTAGAAAACAACAATTTTGTGCCAAGTTTAGCCCATAAAGTCTTTCAAAAGTAACTCAAGAATTTAACATCGCGATAAGAAACAATAGTCCTAGGCATGCCATGCAACCTAACGACTTCTCTAAAGAACATATCCGCAATGTTTGAAGCATCATCGGTTTTATGACAAGCTATAAAATGTGCCATCTTAGAGAATCTATCCACAACAACAAAAATAGAATCCCTCCCCTTCTTATTCCTAGGCAACCCCAAAATAAAGTCTATAGAAATGTCAATCCAAGTTCTTTTTAAGAATAGCACGCAAAAGTGTTCCCAAAGTTCTATTGACAAGTTCAGTTTGTCCATCCGTTTGAGGATGACAAGTAGTAGAAAACAACAATTTTTTGACAAGTTTAGCCCATAAAGTCTTCCAATAGTAACGAAAGAATTTAACATCGCGACCAGAAACAATAGTCCTAGGCATGCCATGCAACCTAACGACTTCTCTAAAGAACAAATCTGCAATGTTTGAAGCATCATCGGTTTCATGACAACCTATAAAATGTGCCATCTTAGAGAATCTATCCACAACAACAAAAATAGAATCCCTCCCCTTCTTCGTCTTAGGCGACCCCAAAATAAAGTCCATAGAAATGTCAATCCAAGTTCTTTTTAAGAATAGCACGCAAAGGTGTTCCCAAAGTTCTATTGACAACTTCAGTTTGTCCATCCGTTTGAGGATGACAAGTAGTAGAAAACAACAATTTTGTGCCAAGTTTAGCCCATAAAGTCTTCCAAAAGTAACTCAAGAATTTAACATCGCGATCAGAAACAATAGTCCTAGGCACGCCAAACAACCTAACGACTTCTCTAAAGAACATATCCGCAATGTTTGAAGAATCATCGGTTTTATGACAAGCTATAAAATGTGCCATCTTAGAGAATATATCCACAACAATAAAAATAGAATCCCTCCCATTTTTAGTCCTAGGCAACCCCAAAATAAAGTCCATAGAAATGTCAATCCAAGTTCTTTTTAAGAATATCACGCAAAAGTGTTCTTAAAGTTCTATTGACAACCTCTGTGGGGACCCGGGCTCTAATTCTTTTCTTCGGGATTAAATGGATCATTAATAAAAAAAGTGGGTCAAATTTTTGCTTTTACATTAACTCAAATGAAAGCTAACACAAGAAGATTCTATGTTATTCAACAACATAATATACAAACATAGGATGCAAATATGTTTGGTTCCAAACCATATTCGACAACTAGTAATTAAATACAGTACATGCCAAAAGTACAACTACTAGTTCTTCTGATATGCCCGAGATCCCCACGCTATGTCCATCTCTCATCCTCTGCGTGACCCAGATCCTGCCCCACCTGTTGTTATGCACACATACAGACATAACAACAGCCGGAAACTCCGGTGAGAACAAATCCCAGTATAAACATGTATACATGCATATAATCAATTAAACATGAAACATGTTATCATGAATGACATCATATGCACATACAATTCAATGCGAATCAAACCATGTCTGGACTCGACTCGACTAGAACTCTAGGGATCCCGGTGTGAATAAGACGTCAATGGCTGTCACCTACCCTCCCACTCGGGGTGACTGTACGTCTTATTCCAAGACTTCGGTCTGAGCTGTATCAACGGATGGCAATAGGAGTCGAGGCTGCTCCTAAGCTAAGATACACCGAACATCTAGATAGTTGACAATAACTGCCAACGACTCTCCTATCTTAAATGCAATGACTATCAATCTGTAACAAAGCATGCTCATATTCATATCTGAATATCACAATACTCTTACATGCTTAAATACATTTCTATAATCAAAGCATAATCATGTAACAAGATTTGTATATAATTCTATAAACAAGTCATAAACATGTTACCATATATACAACAATACTAGTATGTGATTTTGGTTTGGGAAACTCAAATAATATCTTATTTGAGTTGTGGCTTCCCAAACAACATGGTTTATACCTTTCTTGTCGTGAAGTAAATTGAAGTCTCGAAGTCGGGATACAAACTCTGTCACTCCAACTCTGAAATGGCAATGTTGAGACATACAATATCAATTCCCAACTCAATCCAATGCATAAACAATTCACTAGTACATCTCAACACAATTGACGGCATAACGGCGTATTTCTCGATACCGGTCAATCCAACTCTCACTAATCAACATTGTATCATTCTAAACTCATGATTATTCTCCTAAACATAAGATAATACTCAGATCCTGTATAATCTTAGCTCTAAACATGCTGGAAAAGAGTAATAATCGCATCCAACATCCGTTATTCGATCCGGTTGCGTTTCTACGATAACAATCCTCTCAAGAACACATATTTACAAGTATATTAGAATTTCCCCAACATGAAATCTTCCAAACATGTTGAATCTGAAAGATATTTACATCCACTGGTAGCCTTGGTTGAGAGGAGTACGAATCTATAATCGAAATAAAATTTGGATAGCTACCTCTTGAAATATCTTACCTCAAACTTGAAGAACACTTGAGGAATTCTAAGGGATTCTCTCGATTCTCAGCTTCTGAAACGATGAAAGAATGAATCAGCACAAGGTATTTATACCTCAGGCCATGTGTCAACATAAGAACAAAGGTGGATTTCTCGCATGCAGCACCGCGGGTGCGGTCACTCCAGCACCGCGGGTGCGCTCCAGCTTCGGCCCTATTTTCATTTTCCAAAAGTAGCGACCGCGGGTGCGGTCTTTACAACACCGCGGGTGCGGCCTTTACACCACGGGTGCGGTCTTGCTGTACCGCGAGTGCGGTGTAGCTTCGACTTTTCTTGTTTAAATCCACAATTGCATGACCGCGGGTGCACTCTTGTTTTGAGCGCGGGTGCAGTCTCTCACACATGAAATATTATGTACTTTCATCTTATGACATGCATTCTCATCTCCTCCGAGTCATACATCAATGAAAACTAATAATCTCGAGCCTTACATTTCTCCCCCTCTGAGAAATGATTTCGCCCTCGAAATCAAATATCATTCTATTAATGCAAGCATCAAAAGTAATAACATCAAGGTTAGATTAATACTTACATCATTGAAATAACTCGGGGTGTTTCTGTCGCATGTCGGCTTCTGTGTCCCATGTCGCTTCTTCAGCGCCGTGACGACTCCATTGGACTTTCACTAGAGGAATAGTCTTTGTTATGAGTTGCTTATCTTTCCGATCAAGAATCTGTATCGGTTGTTCCACATAGCTCAACGTTTGATCAAGTTCAGCTTCATCGGGTTGAATGACATGAGAAATATCTGGCATATATCTTCGCAACATTGATACATGAAACACGTCATGTATACCGGATAGAGAAGGAGGAAGAGCAAGTCTATAAGCTCGATCGCCAATCTTTTCAAGAATTTCGTAAGGACCGACGTATCTAGGAGACAGCTTCCCTCGTTTGCCAAATCTAACAATGCCTCGGAAAGGAGAAATCTTCAAGAATACTCTGTCTCCTTGCTCGAATACCAACGGTCTACGTCTGACATTGGCGTATTTTGCTTGTCTATCCTGTGCTGTCTTCATTCTTTTCTGAATAACTTTCACCTTCTCAGTCATGTCACGAATCATGTCTGGCCCCAGCTCTGGTACTTCTGAGATATCATCCCAATATAGCGGAGATCTGCACTTCTTGCCATACAAAGCTTCAAACGGTGCCATCTCGATACTCGTCTGATAGCTATTATTGTAAGAAAATTCGCAAAGAGGTAGGGAATCTTGCCAACTAATGCCAAAATCTAGCACAACGGCTCTCAACATATCCTCTAATGTTTGGATAGTCCGCTCTGACTGTCCGTCTGTCTGAGGATGGTAAGCAGTACTCAGGTGTAATGTCGTACCTAAGGCCTGCTGTAAACTGTGCCAAAAGTGAGAAGTGAATCGTGGATCACGATCTGATACGATAGACTTCCGCACTCCATGCAATCTGACTACCTCTCCAATATATATCTCCGCCATTTGATATTGTCTATACGTCATTCTGTACGGAATGAAACTAGCAGATTTGGTCAATCTGTCAATAACGACCCAAATCGCATCACAGCCTCGGGAAGATCGGGGTAACTTCGTCACGAAATCCATGGAAATGTGGTCCCATTTCCATTCTGGAATAGCTAAACTCTGAAGTAACCCTCCGGGCTTCTTCCTCTCGGCCTTCACCTGTTGGCAGTTCAAGCATTTAGACACATACTCTGCGATGTCTGACTTCATCTGCTTCCACCAGAACTGTATCTTCAAGTCATTGTACATCTTTCGGCCACCAGGATGGATGCTGAACCGACTGCAGTGTGCTTCAGACATAATCTGATGTCTCAAATCTGAAACATCTGGCACTACAAGGCGGTTATTCACATACAGCACATGATCACGTACCTGATATTCTGATACATGTCCTGCTCTGACCATCTGAATTGATTTCTGCACATTTTGATCTGTTCTCTGTGCTTCTTTGATTCTCATTATCAAGTCCGGTTCAACTCGAATCATAGCAAGTCGTAGTGGCTTACTATCTGTATCAAATGTTAATCCAGCCAAACAACAGTCTTCAATCATATTCATAACACCTATCGTCGACAAGGGATGAAGAACATACCTTTCGACTTAAGGCATCTGCTGCTGCGTTTGACTTTCCTGGATAGTATTTGATTTCGCAGTCAAAATCTTTCAGTAAATCTAACCATCTACGCTGCCTCATATTCAGTTCTGATTGAGAAAATAGGTACTTTAGGCTCTTGTGATCGGAAAAGATCTCAAATTTCTCGCCGTAGAGATAATGACGCCAAATCTTTAATGCAAATACGATAGCCGCCAATTCCAGATCATGAATGGGGTATCGCACTTCATGTGGCTTCAATTGTCTCGAGGCGTATGCGATCACATGGCCTTGCTGCATAAGAACACATCCCAAACCTCTATGAGAAGCATCACAATACACAACAAAATTACCCGTACCTGAAGGTATCGTCAGTACTGGAGCACTGGTCAGCCTTTTCTTCAACTCTAGAAAGCTAGACTCGCACTCCTCTGACCAAACAAATGGTGCATTCTTTTGCGTCAATTGAGTTATTGGCTTTGCAATACTGGAGAAATCTTTGATAAATCTTCTGTAGTATCCGGCTAAGCCCATGAAACTGCGTATTTCTGGCACAGAAGTCGGTCTCGACCAACTGATCAAAGCTTCCACCTTACTTGGATCTACAGAAATACCATCTCCAGAAATGATATGCCCCAAGAATACAACTCGATTCAACCAAAACTCACACTTCGACAATTTAGCATACAGTCGCTCGTTTCTCAACGTCTGCAAAACAATTCTGAGATGCTCTGCATACTCATTTCTATTCTTCGAATACACCAAAATATCATCGATGAAAACAATGACAAATTCATCTAAATATTTCTGAAACACTTGGTTCATCAAGCCCATAAATACCGCAGGAGCATTGGTTAAACCAAAAGACATGACAATAAATTCGTAATGTCCATACCTGGTTCGAAATGCTGTCTTTGGTATGTCTATATCTCGAACTCTGAGCTGATGATACCCAGAACGCAAATCAATCTTCGAATACACGGAGGATCCCTGCAACTGATCAAATAAATCATCAATCCTAGGCAAGGGATATTTATTTTTGATCGTTGCCTTGTTCAGTTGCCTGTAATCAATACATAAACGCATCAAACCATCTTTCTTTCGCACAAATAGCACCGAAGCGCCCCAAGGAGATACACTAGGTCTGATATATCCCTTGGCTAGAAGATCTTCTAATTGTGCTTTCAATTCTTTCAACTCAATCGGCGCCATCCTATACAGAGCTCTCGAAATAGGAGTGGTACCCGGAATCAAGTCAATACTAAAATCTACCTCTCGCACCGGAGGTAACCCTGGAATCTCCTCTGGAAATACATCTGCGAATTCCCGTACTATTGGAAAATCTGCCAATGTCGGGCTAGATTTCTGTACATCTACAGCATACACAAGGAACCCATCTGCTCCTTTCTGCAACAACTTATTCATAGTCAAAGCCGATACTAAGGGAATCCGAGATCTGGAACCCTTACCGTAGAATTTCCACTCTTCTGCCATTTCTGGTCTAAATCTGACAATCTTGTGGAAACAATCCACGGTGGCTCTGTACTTTGTTAACATGTCAATTCCAACAATACAATCAAAATCATCTAACCCGAGTACTATGCAATCTAGATCAATTTCATGACCCTCAAACCGTAAGATGCAATGTTTAACCGTAGTCACCGATATCAATCCACTTCCTAACGGAGAAGTAATAGACACGACATCTAGTAACGACTCAACAGGCAGAGAATGCAATAATGCAAATCGTTCTGATATGAATGTATGCGATGCACCCGTATCTATCAATATATAAGCAGGATAACCGCAAAGGGAACAGTTACCTGCAATGACATCATCTGGGGCATCCTGTGCTTGCTCTTCAGTCAAGGCAAACACCTGAGCCTGTTGTCTCTGAGGCTGACTCCCTGGCTGGCCACCTCTGGCTCGAGGCTGGGTCTGTGCTAGTGGCGGCTGAAATGAGTGAACAGATGAAGCTTGCCTCTCAGGCTGAGTCACGGAGGCAGACGATCCTGCAGCCTGGAATCTCGATGCACCACTTCTCTGAGGACAGACCTTGGCATAATGCCCCGGTTGCTTGCATACGTTACACCTGCCCACTACACCTTGACACTGTTATGTGGCATGCTTACCTCCACAAGTACTGCAATATCCACTTGCCACCTCTAGACTCTGGCCAAAGCCTCTCTGTCTTGACCCGCTGGAGCTCGAAGAACTGCTCCCTGCCTCTTAAACTGTTTACCTCTTTGCTTTCAACTGATCTTTGCGTCCGCTGCTGCTACCACCACTTTCGAATCGAGGAGGAGGTTGTACTGGAGGTAATGGCGGTCTTGGACTCGGAGCCACATACGGAACACTCCGTTGTCTCAGCAACCCTGCTTCAGCTCCTTTGGCCCGATTCAATGCATACGAGAAGTTGTTGGGTCTCCCCGTATTTACCAACGTAAAGATATCTGGATTCAGGCCATTTATAAACTGATCTGCCATGGCCTCATCACTACCTGAAACGTGAGGTGCAAAGCGAAGCAAGGAAGAAAATTTAGCAACGTACTCCTCAATTTTCAATTGCCCTTGCCTTAGGTTTGCAAATTCAGCGCCTTTATATTTACGGTAGGATACAGGAAAGAATCGCTGATAGAACTCCGTCTTGAATGCTTTCCATGTAACCTCGGTGCCCCGCTGTTCTAGTGCTCTCCTGATATTCACCCACCAATACTTAGCCACGTCTTGCAGTTGATGGCTAATGAGTTTCACTCGCTTCTCGTCACTATATTCCAGAGACTCAAATAACATCTCGATGTCCTCCAACCAGCTTTCACATTCAATTGCATTTTCTGTACCCTTTAGGGTCGGGGGTCGGAATGACTGGAATCGCTTTAATAGAGTCTCCATGGGCGTAGCAGTGACATCCATCGTATCACCAGATGTGCTACCCTGTTCTGGTGCTGTGGGTCGTACAGGCACAACTGCTCTTCTAGGAGGCATGTATCTGATATTCAAACAGATTAGTACACAAACTATACCAACTGTCTCAGCCCTCCTCTGATCATTTACCTCTGATCCAGAATTGGTTCTGATTCAATCTTAGTACTTACATGCTGTAATACAAATCGGATAACACAACACGTAATAGGAAAAACAGTAAATCATGCTATCATATCAAAAACAAGGAAGAAGACTCGATCTACCCCGCTCATTCTATTCTATCTCAATCTATAGAACCTATGGCTCTGATACCACCTGTTGTGGGGACCCGGGCTCTAATTCTTTTCTTCGGGATTAAATGGATCATTAATAAAAAAAGTGGGTCAAATTTTTGCTTTTACATTAACTCAAATGAAAGCTAACACAAGAAGATTCTATGTTATTCAACAACATAATATACAAACATAGGATGCAAATATGTTTGGTTCCAAACCATATTCGACAACTAGTAATTAAATACAGTACATGCCAAAAGTACAACTACTAGTTCTTCTGATATGCCCGAGATCCCCACGCTATGTCCATCTCTCATCCTCTGCGTGACCCAGATCCTGCCCCACCTGTTGTTATGCACACATACAGACATAACAACAGCCGGAAACTCCGGTGAGAACAAATCCCAGTATAAACATGTATACATGCATATAATCAATTAAACATGAAACATGCTATCATGAATGACATCATATGCACATGCAATGCAATGCGAATCAAACCATGTCTGGACTCGACTCGACTAGAACTCTAGGGATCCCGGTGTGAATAAGACGTCAATGGCTGTCACCTACCCTCCCACTCGGGGTGACTGTACGTCTTATTCCAAGACTTCGGTCTGAGCTGTATCAACGGCTGGCAATAGGAGTCGAGGCTGCTCCTAAGCTGAGATACACCGAACATCTAGATAGTTGACAATGACTGCCAACGACTCTCCTATCTTAAATGCAATGACTATCAATCTGTAACAAAGCATTCTCATATTCATATCTGAATATCACAATACTGTTCCAAACCATATTCGACAACTAGTAATTAAATACAGTACATGCCAAAAGTACAACTACTAGTTCTTCTGATATGCCCGAGATCCCCACGCTATGTCCATCTCTCATCCTCTGCGTGACCCAGATCCTGCCCCACCTGTTGTTATGCACACATACAGACATAACAACAGCCGGAAACTCCGGTGAGAACAAATCCCAGTATAAACATGTATACATGCATATAATCAATTAAACATGAAACATGCTATCATGAATGACATCATATGCACATGCAATGCAATGCGAATCAAACCATGTCTGGACTCGACTCGACTAGAACTCTAGGGATCCCGGTGTGAATAAGACGTCAATGGCTGTCACCTACCCTCCCACTCGGGGTGACTGTACGTCTTATTCCAAGACTTCGGTCTGAGCTGTATCAACGGCTGGCAATAGGAGTCGAGGCTGCTCCTAAGCTGAGATACACCGAACATCTAGATAGTTGACAATGACTGCCAACGACTCTCCTATCTTAAATGCAATGACTATCAATCTGTAACAAAGCATGCTCATATTCATATCTGAATATCACAATACTTGTAAGGCTCGAAGATTTAGTTATCATAATCAGACTGATTTTGTTAATAATTAAGGTAATTGTAGATGTATTATATTGGACTAGAAAAGAAAAGGGAAATGTACAATAAAGATGAGGAGACAATCCAAAGAAATGTAAAGGGCCGAAGCTATGGCGCATATGCGCGCATATGCATGAGAATTACAGTAGCATCGGCGCATATGCGCGAAGAAAGTGGCGCACATGCGCGATACTTCCAGCAGCTGTGGCGCACATGCGCGAGTTTAGTGGCGCACATGCGCGAGCAGGCCAGTGGCATTGGCGCATATGCGCGAGAGTAGTGTCGCATATGCGCGGAGTGTCCAGAAACATGGGCGCATATGCACGAGTTTAGTGGCGCATATGCGCGAGTGTGGAATTCTGCCAAGTTGTCGAGACAGTAGGTCTCGCGCACATGCGCGAGTATTGCCGCGCATATGCGCGAGACGTGTGCTTCAAAGGGTGAGCCATGCGTATCAAATCATGCAAAGTATATATAGCATTGTCTCGATTCTTGCTTCAGTTTCAGCAGAAGGTCCGAGAATTCAGAGGAGGGAAAGCTTCCAAATTCTCTTTCACTTTCAAAGTTTGCTTTTGTAAGATTTAAGCATCCAAATTCAAATCTGACTTCGGTTTTGAACTCGTCTCTTTATTAGCTACAAGGTGATGTAAGTTTTCTTCAATTCCAGCATGTTTTGAAATATATATGTTGGGAGAATTATGGTTTAAGCTTTAGAATGTGTTCTTGTGGTTATTGACACCGTAGAAATACAACCGGATCGAAGAACGGATATCGTATGCTATTATTACGATTTTCAGCATGTATAGAATGAAGTATATGCAGATTTTGAGATCTTGACTTGGATATTGTGATGATTATGAATTGAGTATATAGTTTCGTGTTGATTATGTTGTATTGATTTGACCGGTGTCGAGAATTACGTCGTTATGCCGTCAAATTGTATCAAGATCAAGTATTGAGAGTGGATAGGTGTTGATTTGGATTAGTAATTGATAAATTGTATATCAACATTCCATTTCAGATTCATCTTACCTCACTTCGACATCGAGACCTCGACATCGATAAAGGTTTAACAAGAAAGGTATAAGTCATGTTTTGTTTGGGGAGATGTAACTCAAATAAGATATTATTTGAGTTTCCCAACCAAAATCACATACTAGTATTATTAGATATATTGTAACATGTTTATGAATTGTGTATAGCATTATATTCAATCTTTTAACATGTTTATGCTTTGATTTCAGAATTGTATTCAAGCATGTATGATCAGGTGTGATATTCAGATATGAATATGATTATACTTTGTTTACATATTGATATTCATTGCATCTAAGATAGGAGAGTCTTTGACAGGCATTGTCAAATAGCTAGACGTTTCGGTGTATCTCAGCATAGGAGTAGGTATTACTCTTATTGCCGCCGTTGATACAGCTCAGACCGAAGTCTAGGAATGAGACGTTCATTACCTCGATTGGAGGGTAGGTAGTGACGTCTTATTCACATCGGGATCCCTAGAGTTCTAGTCGAGTCGAGTCCAGACATGGTTTGATTCGCATTGCATTGCATGTGCATATGATGTCATTCATGATAGCATGTTTCATGTTTAATTGATTATATGCATGTATACATGTTTATACTGGGATTTGTTCTCACCGGTTTTCCGGCTGTTGTTATGTCTGTATGTGTGCATAACAACAGGTGGGGCAGGATCTGGGTCACGCAGAGGATGAGAGATGGACATAGCGTGGTGATCTCGGGCATAGCAGAAGAACTAGTAGTTGTACTTTTGGCATGTACTGTATTTAATTACTAGTTGTCGAATATGGTTTGGAACCAGACATATTTGTATCTTTTGTTATAGATTATGTTGTTAATATCTATGGTGTATGCTTGAGTTATATAACATTAGCATTAATGTTAAAAGCAAAAATTTGACCCACTTTTTACATTAATGATCCGTTTAATCCCAAAGAAAAGAATTAGAGCCCGGGTCCCCACAACAGGTGGTATCAGAGCCATAGGTTCTATAGATTGAGATAGAATAGAATGAGCGGGGTAGATCGAGTCTTCTTCCTTGCTCTATGATGTGCTAGCATGTTTATTGCTTTACTCGTTACATGTTGTTTGTTATTTGATTGATTACAGCATGTATTGGTTAAGAATGAATAAGAACCGATTCTAGATCAAAGGTAACTGACTAGAGGATGGCTGAGACAGTAGTATATCTTGTTTACTAATCCGTTGGTTCATTAGATATGCCTCCTAGAAGAGCAGCCGTACCTCTACGACCAGCAGCGCCAGAACAGGGGAGCACATCCGGAGATCCTATGGATGTTACGGCGACCCCTATGGAGACGTTGCTGAAGCGATTCCAATCCTTTCGACCTCCCACATTAAAAGGTACCGAGAATGCCATCGAGTGTGAAAGTTGGCTTGAGGACATTGAGATGTTATTCGAGTCTCTGGAATATAGTGACGAGAAACGAGTGAAACTCATTGGCCATCAACTACAAGATGTGGCTAAGTATTGGTGGGTGAATATAAGGAGAGTACTAGAACAGCGTGACACCGAGGTTACATGGAAAGCATTCAAGACGGAGTTCTATCAGCGATTCTTCCCTGTATCCTATCGCAAAGATAAAGGCGCTGAATTTGCAAACCTGAGGCAAGGGCAATTGAACATTGAAGAGTACGTTGCTAAATTTTCTTCTTTGCTTCGCTTTGCACCTCACGTTTCAGGCAATGATGAGGCCATGGCAGATCAGTTTATAAATGGCTTAAATCCTGAAGTCTTTACACTGGTCAATACTGGGAGACCTAATAATTTCGCTGAAGCATTGAATTGTGCCAAAGGAGCTGAAGCAGGATTGCTTAGGCAACGGAGTGTTCCGTATGTGGCTCTGAGTCCAAGACCGCCATTACCTCCAGTACAACCTCCTCCTCGCTTCGAAAGTGGTGGTAGCAGCAGCGGACGCAAAGATCAGTTGAAAGCAAAGGGTAAACAGTTTAAGAGGGCAGGGAGCAGTTCTTCGAGCTCCAGCGGGTCAAGACAGAGAGGTTTTGGCCAAAGTCTAGTGGTGGCAAGTGGATATTGCAGTACTTGTGAAGGTAAGCATGCCACAGAACAATGTCAAGGTGTAGTGGGCAGGTGTAACGTATGCAAACAACAGGGGCATTATGCCAAGGTCTTTCCTCAGAGGAGTGGTGCATCGAGATTTCAGGCTGCAGGATCGTCTGCATCCGTGACTCAGCCTGAGAGGCAAGCTTCATCTGTTCACTCATTTCAGCCGCCACCAGCACAGACCCAGCCTCGAGCCAGAGGTGGCCGGCCAGGGAGTCAGCCTCAGAGACAACAGGCTCAGGTGTTTGCCTTGACTGAAGAGCAAGCACAGGATGCCCCAGATGATGTCATTGCAGGTAACTGTTTCCTTTGCGGTTATCCTGCTTATATATTGATAGATACGGGTGCATCGCATACATTCATATCAGAACGATTTGCATTATTGCATTCTCTGCCTGTTGAGTCGTTACTAGATGTCTTGTCTATTACTTCTCCGTTAGGAAGTGGTTTGATATTGGTAACTACGGTTAGACATTGCATTCTACAGTTTGAGGGGCATGAGATTGACCTAGAGTGTATAGTGTTGGGTCTGGCTGATTTTGACTGTATAGTCG
Organism: Primulina eburnea; assembly: GCF_022965805.1. Classification (NCBI taxonomy): domain Eukaryota; kingdom Viridiplantae; phylum Streptophyta; class Magnoliopsida; order Lamiales; family Gesneriaceae; genus Primulina; species Primulina eburnea. The sequence continues at coordinate 23,609,729 of NC_133112.1, forward strand.
GTATTGATATGCTAACAAAGTACAGAGCTACCGTGAATTGTTTCCACAAGATTGTCAGGTTCAGCCCAGAAATGGCAGAAGAGTGGAAATTCTACGGAAAGTGTTCCAGATCTCGGATTCCCTTGATTTCGGCTCTTACTATGAACAAATTGTTACAAAAAGGAGCAGATGGTTTCCTTATTTATGCTGTAGATATGCAAAAGTCGAGCCCGGCGTTGGCAGATATACCAGTAGTGCGGGAATTTGCTGATATTTTTCCAGATGAGATCCCAGGATTACCTCCGGTTCGTGAGGTAGACTTTAGTATTGATCTTACACCAGGTACCGTCCCTATTTCGAGAGCTCCGTATAGGATGGCACCCATCGAACTAAAAGAACTGAAAGCACTGTTAGAAGATCTTCTGGCCAAGGGATATATCAGACCTAGTGTATCTCCTTGGGGCGCTCCGGTGCTGTTTGTGCGGAGGAAAGATGGTTCGATGCGTTTGTGTATTGATTACAGGCAACTGAACAAGGCAACGATCAAGAATAAATATCCTTTGCCTATGATCGATGACCTATTTGATCAGTTGCAGGGATCCTCTGTGTATTCTAAGATTGATTTGCGATCCGGATATCATCAGCTTCGAGTTCGAGATGTAGATATACCGAAGACAGCATTTCGAACCAGGTATGGACATTACGAATTTATTGTCATGCCTTTTGGTTTAACAAATGCTCCTGCGGTATTTATGGGATTGATGAACCAAGTGTTTCAGAAATATTTGGATGAATTTGTTATTGTCTTCATCGATGATATTTTGGTGTATTCGAAGAACAGAAATGAGCATGCAGAGCATCTCAGAATTGTTTTACAGACGTTGAGAAACGAGCGACTGTATGCTAAATTGTCCAAGTGTGAGTTTTGGTTGAATCGAGTTGTATTCTAGGGGCATATCATTTCTGGAGATGGTATTTCTGTAGATCCAAGTAAGGTGGAAGCTGTGATCAGTTGGTCGAGACCGACTTCTGTGCCAGAAATACGCAGTTTCATGGGCTTAGCCGGATACTACAGAAGATTTATCAAAGATTTCTCCAGTATTGCAAAGCCAATAACTCAATTGACGCAAAAGAATGCACCATTTGTTTGGTCAGAGGAGTGCGAGTCTAACTTTCTAGAGTTGAAGAAAAGGCTGACCAGTGCTCCAGTACTGACGATACCTTCAGGTACGGGTGATTTCGTTGTGTATTGTGATGCTTCTCATAGAGGTTTGGGATGTGTTCTTATGCAGCGAGGCCATGTGATCGCATACGCCTCGAGACAATTGAAGCCACATGAAGTTCGATACCCCATTCATGATCTGGAATTGGCGGCTATCGTATTTGCATTAAAGATTTGGCGTCATTATCTCTACGGCGAGAAATTTGAGATCTTTTCCGATCACAAGAGCCTAAAGTACCTATTCTCTCAATCATAACTGAACATGAGGCAGCGTAGATGGCTAGATCTTCTGAAAGACTTTGACTGTGAAATCAAATATTATCCAGGAAAGTCAAATGCAGCAGCAGATGACTTGAGTCGTAAGGTATGTTCTTTGTCCTTATCGACGATAGGTGTTAACAAGTTAGTTGAAAATTGCTGTACATCTGGATTAGAATTTGATACAGATAGTAAGCCACTACGACTTTTTACGATCCAAGTTGAGCCCAATTTGATCATGAGGATCAAGGAAGCACAAAGAACCGATCAGAATGTGCAGAAATCAATCCAAATGGTCAGATCAGGGCATGTATCAGAATATCAGGTACGAGATCATGTGTTGTACGTGAATAACCGTCTAGTTGTGCCAGATGTTGCAGATTTGAGACTGCAGATTCTGACAGAGGCACATTGTAGTCGGTTCAGCATTCATCCGGGTGGCAGGAAGATGTACAACGACTTGAAGACACAGTTCTGGTGGAAGCAAATGAAGTCAGACATTGCCGAATTTGTGTCTAAGTGTTTGAACTGCCAACAGGTGAAAGCTGAGAGGAAGAAACCTGGTGGATTACTTCAAAGTTTAGCCATTCCAGAATGGAAATGGGATCACATTTCCAAGGATTTTGTGACGAAGTTACCACGATCATCCAGAGGCTGCGATGCGATTTGGGTTATCATTGATAGATTGACCAAATCTGCTTGTTTCATCCCATACAGAATGACGTATAGACAAGATCAGATGGCGGAGATATATATTCGAGAGGTAGTCAGATTGCATGGAGTGCCGAAGTCTATCGTGTCAGATCGTGATCCACGATTTACTTCACACTTCTGGCACAGTCTACAGCAGGCCTTAGGTACGACGTTACACCTGAGTACTGCTTACCATCCTCAGACAGACGGACAGTCAGAGCGGATTATCCAGACTTTAGAGGATATGTTGAGAGCCGTCGTGCTAGATTTTGGCATTGGTTGGCAAGATTCCCTACCTCTTTGCGAATTTTCTTACAATAACTGCTATCAGACGAGCATTGAAATGGCACCGTTTGAAGCTTTGTATGGCAAGAAGTGCAGATCTCCGCTATATTGGGATGACGTTTCAGAGGTACCAGAACTTGGGCCAGATATGATTCTTGACATGACAGAGAAGGTGAAACTCATTCAGAAGAGGATGAAGACAGCACAAGATCGACAAGCAAAGTATGCCAATATCATACGTAGACCGTTAGTATTTGAGGCGGGAGATAGAGTATTCTTAAAGATTTCTCCTTTCAGGGGCGTTGTAAGGTTTGGCAAACGCGGGAAACTATCTCCTCGATACATTGGTCCTTACGAGATTCTTGAGAAGATTGGGATCGAGCTTATCGACTTGCACTTCCTCCTTCTCTATCTGGGATACATGATGTCTTTCATGTATCGATGTTGCGTAAATATATGCCAGACATTTCTCATGTCATTCAACCTGACGAAGCTGAACTTGATCAGACCTTGAGCTATGTGGAACAACCGATACAGATTCTTGATCGAAAAGAAAAGAAGCTCAGAACGAAGAATATTCCACTCGTGAAAGTTCAGTGGAGTCGTCATGGCATTGAGGAAGCGACATGGGAGACCGAAGCCGACATGCAACAAAAACACCCCGAGTTATTTCAATAATGTAAGTATTGATCTAACTTTGATGTTATTACTTTTGATGCTTACATTGATAAATGATGTGCGATTTCGAGGACGAAATCATTTATTAGAGGGGGAGAAATGTAAGGCTCGAAGATTTAGTTATCATAATCAGACTGATTTTGTTAATAATTAAGGTAATTGTAGATGTATTATATTGGACTAGAAAAGAAAAGGGAAATGTACAATAAAGATGAGGAGACAATCCAAAGAAATGTAAAGGGCCGAAGCTATGGCGCATATGCGCGAGGAAATGCGCGCATATGCATGAGAATTACAGTAGCATCGGCGCATATGCGCGAAGAAAGTGGCGCACATGCGCGATACTTCCAGCAGCTGTGGCGCACATGCGCGAGTTTAGTGGCGCACATGCGCGAGCAGGCCAGTGGCATTGGCGCATATGCGCGGAGTGTCCAGAAATATGGGCGCATATGCACGAGTTTAGTGGCGCATATGCGCGAGTGTGGAATTCTGCCAAGTTGTCGAGACAGTAGGTCTCGCGCACATGCGCGAGTAATGCCGCGCATATGCGCGAGACGTGTGCTTCAAAGGGTGAGCCATGTATATCAAATCATGCAAAGTATATATAGCATTGTCTCGATTCTTGCTTCAGTTTCAGCAGAAGGTCCGAGAATTCAGAGGAGGGAAAGCTTCCAAATTCTCTTTCACTTTCAAAGTTTGCTTTTGTAAGATTTAAGCATCCAAATTCAAATCTGACTTCGGTTTTGAACTCGTCTCTTTATTAGCTACAAGGTGATGTAAGTTTTCTTCAATTCCAGCATGTTTTGAAATATATATGTTGGGAGAATTATGGTTTAAGCTTTAGAATGTGTTCTTGTGGTTATTGACACAGTAGAAATACAACCGGATCGAAGAACGGATATCGTATGCTATTATTACGATTTTCAGCATGTATAGAATGAAGTATATGCAGATTTTGAGATCTTGACTTGGATATTGTGATGATTATGAATTGAGTATATAGTTTCGTGTTGATTATGTTGTATTGATTTGACCGGTGTCGAGAATTACGTCGTTATGCCGTCAAATTGTATCAAGATCAAGTATTGAGAGTGGATAGGTGTTGATTTGGATTAGTAATTGATAAATTGTATATCAACATTCCATTTCAGATTCATCTTACCTCACTTCGACATCGAGACCTCGACATCGATAAAGGTTTAACAAGAAAGGTATAAGTCATGTTTTGTTTGGAGAGATGTAACTCAAATAAGATATTATTTGAGTTTCCCAACCAAAATCACATACTAGTATTATTAGATATATTGTAACTGTTTTATGAATTGTGTATAGCATTATATTCAATCTTTTAACATGTTTATGCTTTGATTTCAGAATTGTATTCAAGCATGTATGATCAGTGTGATATTCAGATATGAATATGATTATACTTTGTTTACATATTGATATTCATTGCATCTAAGATAGGAGAGTCTTTGACAGGCATTGTCAAATAGCTAGACGTTTCGGTGTATCTCAGCATAGGAGTAGGTATTACTCTTATTGTCGCCGTTGATACAGCTCAGACCGAAGTCTAGGAATGAGACGTTCATTACCCCGATTGGAGGGTAGGTAGTGACGTCTTATTCACACCGGGATCCCTAGAGTTCTAGTCGAGTCGAGTCCAGACATGGTTTGATTCGCATTGCATTGCATGTGCATATGATGTCATTCATGATAGCATGTTTCATGTTTAATTGATTATATGCATGTATACATGTTTATACTGGGATTTGTTCTCACCGGTTTTTCGGCTGTTGTTATGTCTGTATGTGTGCATAACAACAGGTGGGGCAGGATCTGGGTCACGCAGAGGATGAGAGATGGACATAGCGTGGTGATCTCGGGCATAGCAGAAGAACTAGTAGTTGTACTTTTGGCATGTACTGTATTTAATTACTAGTTGTCGAATATGGTTTGGAACCAGACATATTTGTATCTTTTGTTATAGATTATGTTGTTAATATCTATGGTGTATGCTTGAGTTATATAACATTAGCATTGATGTTAAAAGCAAAAATTTGACCCACTTTTTACATTAATGATCCGTTTAATCCCAAAGAAAAGAATTAGAGCCCGGGTCCCCACAATACTCTTACATGCTTAAATACATTTCTATAATCAAAGCATAATCATGTAACAAGATTTGTATATAATTCTATAAACAAGTCATAAACATGTTACCATATATACAACAATACTAGTATGTGATTTTGGTTTGGGAAACTCAAATAATATCTTATTTGAGTTGTGGCTTCCCAAACAACATGGTTTATACCTTTCTTGTCGTGAAGTAAATTGAAGTCTCGAAGTCGGGATACAAACTCTGTCACTCCAACTCTGAAATGGCAATGTTGAGACATACAATATCAATTCCCAACTCAATCCAATGCATAAACAATTCACTAGTACATCTCAACACAATTGACGGCATAACGGCGTATTTCTCGATACCGGTCAATCCAACTCTCACTAATCAACATTGTATCATTCTAAACTCATGATTATTCTCATAAACATAAGATAATACTCAGATCCTATATAATCTTAGCTCTAAACATGCTGGAAAAGAGTAATAATCGCATCCAACATCCGTTAATCGATCCGGTTGCGTTTCTACGATAACAATCCTCTCAAGAACACATATTTACAAGTATATTAGAATTTCCCCAACATGAAATCTTCCAAACATATTGAATCTGAAAGATATTTACATCCACTGGTAGCCTTGGTTGAGAGGAGTACGAATCTATAATCGAAATAAAATTTGGATAGCTACCTCTTGAAATATCTTACCTCAAACTTGAAGAACACTTGAAGAATTCTAAGGGATTCTCTCGATTCTCAGCTTCTGAAACGATGAATGAATGAATCAGCACAAGGTATTTATACCTCAGGCCATGTGTCAACATAAGAACAAAGGTGGATTTCTCGCATGCAGCACCGCGGGTGCGGTAACTCCAGCACCGCGGGTGCGCTCCAGCTTCGGCCCTATTTTCATTTTCCAAAAGTAGCGACCGCGGGTGCGGTCTTTACAACACCGCGGGTGCGGCCTTTACACCGCGGGTGCGGTCTTGCTGTACCGCGAGTGCGGTGTAGCTTCGAATTTTCTTGTTTAAATCCACAATTGCATGACCGCGGGTGCACTCTTGTTTTGAGCGCGGGTGCAGTCTCTCACACATGAAATATTTTGTACTTTCATCTTATGACATGCATTCTCATCTCCTCCGAGTCATACATCAATGAAAACTAATAATCTCGAGCCTTACAACTTCAGTTTGTCCATCCGTTTGAGGATGACAAGTAGTAGAAAACAACAATTTTTTGCCAAGTTTAGCCCATAAAGCCAATAGTAACTAAAGAATTTAACATCGCGACCAGAAACAATAGTCCTAGGCATGCCATGCAACCTAACGACTTCTCTAAAGAACAAATCCGCAATGTTTGAAGCATCATCGGTTTATGACAAACTATAAAATGTGCCATCTTAGAGAATCTATCCACAACAACAAAAATAGAATCCCTCCCCTTCTTAGTCCTAGACGACCCCAAAATAAATTCCATAGAAATGTCAATCCAAGTTCTGTTTAAGAATAGCACGCAAAAGTGTTCCCAAAGTTTTATTGACAACTTCAGTTTGTCCATCCGTTTGATGATGACAAGTAGTAGAAAACAACAATTTTGTGCCAAGTTTAGCCCATAAAGTCTTCCAAAAGTAACTAAAGAATTTAACATCGCGACCAGAAACAGTAGTCCTAGGCATGCCATGCAACCTAACGACTTCTCCAAAGAACAAATCCGCATTGTATGAAGCATCATCGGTTTTATGACAAGCTATAAAATGTGCCATCTTTGAGAATCTATCCACAACAACAAAAATAGAATCCCTCCCCTTCTTAGTCCTAGGCGACCCCGAAATAAAGTACATAGAAATGTCAATTCAAGTTCTTTTTAAGAATGGCACGCAAAAGTGTTCTCAAAGTTCTATTGACAACTTCAGTTTGTCCATCCGTTTGAGGATGACAAGTAGTAGAAAACAACAATTTTGTGCCAAGTTTAGCCCATAAAGTCTTCCAAAAGTAACTGAAGAATTTAACATCGCGACCAGAAACAATAGTCCTAGGCATGCCATGCAACCTAACGACTTCTCTAAAGAACAAATCCGCATTGTATGAAGCATCATCGGTTTTACGACAAGCTATAAAATGTGCCATCTTTGAGAATCTATCCACAACAACAAAAATAGAATCCCTCCCTGTGACACCCCGATCCTCTTTTAAAATAAATACGCAGCGGAAATAAAATTTTCTCTTTAAAATATACGGAAGGAGTTTCAAAATACATTTCATCAAATATCTTTACAAAATAAATACATGATCATTTAAATGACATAACAAAAACAAAACATCATTCCTATGATCATGCCAAAATCATCCTTCCAACGGTGTATGCATATGACCCCCAATCCACAGTCAACGTCCCGGGGCACAACTCTGATCTGCATCACATGAAAATAACTGGAATGAGAATAAATCTCAGCAAGTGGAACTCTTATATAACAATGAACAATAACTCTGTAAAACATATCTTTGAAATCATAAATACCATCAACTCTGAAACATGAATACTGTAGCAATAACTGTAGCAATAGCAATAGCAATAGATAGCAATACGATGGTATTTCTCTTTTGCTCTGGGGATTGATATCAATAGTATCTCTGCTCTAGGGTGCTCGTATCCCAAATCGATATAAACCGATAACTCTGAGGGATATAAGCCTATAGGCGATGATCATCTAATATTGCATGCAATCTCTGACTATGTATTTATCAATCCGAAAACATTTAAACTCTTCTCTGGTTTTAACAATCACTTTGAACTCTATATATCTCTTTGTATTCCCTTTAATCAATAATGAGACATACAATGCCTCCAATACATATAACAATACAAACTATGGATCAAATGAAATGGAATAACACAATAAACTCTTTGAAACACATACATATATAATCATGTGAGCAAAAGGAATGAATTTCCACTTACAAACCACAACAAACACCTCAACTTAGCTCTTGATCACCACCTACAACAAATAATCCACAAATAACACCAATATCAACTAAATATCCAAGATTACAAGCTAAATAATCCATAAATCCACATAAACAACCAACCTAAACAACTCTTAATTTACAACCTTAACAGAATCGCATCAAAAGCTTACCCAAGCTTCCTAGCACCAAGGAGAACGTCGATCTCAAGTCGAAATTCCAAACAAACGCCTGAATCGAAGATAGGAAAGGAAAGAAATGACTAAAAACCCTAGAAATGAGAGGATTTCGAAATGAAAAGAGGAAAGAATGAAGTCAAATCCATCAAAAAGGTACTATAAATCTCGACCATACCTCTACTGTTCATCACCGCGGGTGCGCCAACACAAAGGCCGCGGGTGCGCTGAGCTTTCGGCAGTCCACAAAATTCCTGAACCACAGACACCGCGGGTGCGGCACTGCAAGCACCGCGGGTGCGCTACACACCGCGGGCGCGGTCACTGCATCACCGCGGGTGCGGTGATGCTACGGCCCTCCAACACAAAAACTGCACAGTACACCGCGGGGGCACTCCAGTTAAGAGCGCGGGTGCACTCAAGCCACGGCCAAGCACTATTCCCATGCAACTAAAATCGATCCGGAACTCTGAAACGAACAACCAACAACAACTAACACCTCAAGAACAATATACTAAACATACTATAGCCCATAAACACAACTCTAAACCTCTAATCAAATAACTCAAATAACAAACGAAACTTAAATCGTACCGTACACCGGGCTCGGTTATTACACTCCCCTTCTTAGTCCTAGGCAACCCCGAAATAAAGTCAATAGAAATGTCAATCCAAGTTCTTTTTAAGAATAGCACGCAAAAGTGTTCCCAAAGTTCTATTGACAACTTCAGTTTGTCCATCCGTTTGAGGATGACAAGTAGTAGAAAACAACAATTTTTTGCCAAGTTTAGCCCATAAAGTCTTCCAAAAGTAACTAAAGAATTTAACATCGCGACCAGAAACAATAGTCCTAGGCATGCCATGCAACCTAACGACTTCTCTAAAGAACAAATCCGCAATGTTTGAAGCATCATCGGTTTTATGACAAACTATAAAATGTGCCATCTTAGAGAATCTATCCACAACAACAAAAATAGAATCCCTCCCCTTCTTAGTCCTAGACGACCCCAAAATAAATTCCATAGAAATGTCAATCCAAGTTCTGTTTAAGAATAGCACGCAAAAGTGTTCCCAAAGTTTTATTGACAACTTCAGTTTGTCCATCCGTTTGAGGATGACAAGTAGTAGAAAACAACAATTTTGTGCCAAGTTTAGCCCATAAAGTCTTCCAAAATAACTAAAGAATTTAACATCGCGACCAGAAACAATAGTCCTAGGCATGCCATGCAACCTAACGACTTCTCTAAAGAACAAATCCGCATTGTATGAAGCATCATCGGTTTTATGACAAGCTATAAAATGTGCCATCTTTGAGAATCTATCCACAACAACAAAAATAGAATCCCTCCCCTTCTTAGTCCTAGGCAACCCCGAAATAAAGTACATAGAAATGTCAATTCAAGTTCTTTTTAAGAATGGCACGCAAAAGTGTTCTCAAAGTTCTATTGACAACTTCAGTTTGTCCATCCGTTTGAGGATGACAAGTAGTAGAAAACAACAATTTTGTGCCAAGTTTAGCCCATAAAGTCTTCCAAAAGTAACTCAAGAATTTAACATCGCGACCAGAATCAATAGTCCTAGGCATGCCATGCAACCTAACGACTTCTCTAAAGAACAAATCCGCAATGTTTGAAGCATCATCGGTTTTATGACAAGCTATAAAATGTGCCATCTTAGAGAATCTATCCACAACAACAAAAATAGAATACATCCCCTTCTTAGTCCTAGACGACCCCAAAATAAAGTCCATAGAAATGTCAATCCAAGTTCTGTTTAAGAATAGCACGCAAAAGTGTTCCCAAAGTTTTATTGACAACTTCAGTTTGTCCATCCGTTTGAGGATGACAAGTAGTAGAAAACAACAATTTTGTGCCAAGTTTAGCCCATAAAGTCTTCCTAAAATAACTGAAGAATTTAACATCGCGACCAGAAACAATAGTCCAAGGCATGCCATGCAACCTAACGACTTCTCTAAAGAACAAATCCGCATTGTATGAAGCATCATCGGTTTTACGACAAGGTATAAAATGTGCCATCTTTGAGAATCTATCCACAACAACAAAAATAGAATCCCTCCCCTTCTTAGTCCTAGGCGACCCCAAAATAAAGTCCATAGAAATGTCAATCCAAGTTCTTTTTAAGAATAGCACGCAAAAGTGTTCCCAAAGTTTTATTGACAACTTCAGTTTGTCCATCCGTTTGAGGATGACAAGTAGTAGAAAACAACAATTTTGTGCCAAGTTTAGCCCATAAAGTCTTCCAAAAGTAACGCAAGAATTTAACATCGCGATAAGAAACAATAGTCCTAGGCACTGCCATGCAACCTAACGACTTCTCTAAAGAACAATATCTGCAATGTTTGAAGCATCATCGGTTTTATGACAAGCTATAAAATGTGCCATCTTAGAGAATCTATCCACAACAACAAAAATAGAATCCCTCCCCTTCTTAGTCCTAGGCAACCCCAAAATAAAGTCCATAGAAATGTCAATCCAAGTTCTTTTTAAGAATAGCACGCAAAGGTGTTCCCAAAGTTCTATTGACAACTTCAGTTTGTCCATCCGTTTGAGGATGACAAGTAGTAGAAAACAACAATTTTGTGCCAAGTTTAGCCCATAAAGTCTTCCAATAGTAAGTCAAGAATTTAACATCGCGATCAGAAAAAATAGTCCTAGGCATGCCATACAACCTAACGACTTCTCTAAAGAACATATCCGCAATGTTTGAAGCATCATCGGTTTTACGACAAGCTATAAAATGTGCCATCTTTGAGAATCTATCCACAACAATAAAAATAGAATCCCTCCCCTTCTTAGTCCTAGGCAACCCCAAAATAAAGTCCATAGAAATGTCAATCCAAGTTCTTTTTAATAATAGCACCAAAGTGTTCCCAAAGTTCTATTGACAACTTCAGTTTGTCCATCCGTTTGAGGATGACAAGTAGTAGAAAACAACAATTTTTTGCCGAGTTTAGCCCATAAAGTCTTCCAATCGTAACTAAAGAATTTAACATCGCGACCAGAAACAATAGTCCTAGGCATGCCATGCAACCAAACAACTTCTCTAAAGAACAAATCTGCAATGTTTGAAGCATCATCGGTTTTATGACAAGCTATAAAATGTGCCATCTTAGAGAATCTATCCACAACAACAAAAATAAAATCCCTCCCCTTCTTCGTCTTAGGCGACCCCAAAATAAAGTCCATAGAAATGTCAATCCAAGTTCTTTTTAAGAATAGCACGCAAAGGTATTCCCAAAGTTCTATTGACAACTTAAGTTTGTCCATCCGTTTGAGGATGACATGTAGTAGAAAACAACAATTTTGTGCCAAGTTTAGCCCATAAAGTCTTCCAAGAGTAACTCAAGAATTTAACATCGCGACCAGAAACAATAGTCCTAGGCACTCCATGCAACCTAACGACTTCTCTAAAGAACAAATCCGCAATGTTTGAAGCATCATCGGTTTTATGACAAGCTATAAAATGTGCCATCTTAGAAAATCTATCCACAGCAAAAAAAAATAGAATCCCTCCCCTTCTTATTCCTAGGCAACCCCAAAATAATGTCCATAGAAATGTCAATCCAAGTTCTTTTTAAGAATAGCACGCAAAGGTATTCCCAAAGTTCTATTGACAACTTAAGTTTGTCCATCCTTTTGAGGATGACATGTAGTTGAAAACAACAATTTGTGCCCAGTTTAGCCCATAAATTCTTCCAAAAATAACTGAAGAATTTAACATCGCGACCAGAAACAATAGTCCTAGGCATGCCATGCAACCTAACGACTTCTCTAAAGAACAAATCCGCAGTGTATGAAGCATCATCGGTTTTACGACAAGCTATAAAATGTGCCATCTTTGAGAATCTATCCCCAACAACAAAAAGTAGAATCCCTCCCCTTCTTAGTCCTAGGCAACCCCGAAATAAAGTCCATAGAAATGTCAATCCAAGTTCTTTTTAAGAATAGCACGCAAAGTGTTCCCAAAGTTCCTATTGACACAATTCAGTTTGTCCATCCGTGTTGAGGATGACAATAGTAGTAGAAAACAACAATTTTTTGCCAAGTTCCAAGTTTAGCCCATAAAGTCTTCCAATAGTAACTAAAGAATTTAACATCGCGACCAGAAACAATAGTCCTAGGCATGCTGTAAGGCTCGAGAATTATCAACTAGCATTGATGCTAGAATCATAGAGGTAAGAATGCATGAAGTTTAAATGAGATTTTTGAAGGCATGGCCGAAGCACACCGCACCCGCGGTGTTAGAGATACAGCACCCGCGGTGCATTGAGAGGAAAATTAGTGAAGTTGTGCGAACAGACACCGCACCCGCGGTGTTAGCACGACCGCACCCGCGGTGTGAGACCGCATGTAGTAGCCTGAATTCCAAATTGGGTAATTAACGGATTAATGGTGATTAAGAAGGTTTAATGTGTAATTTTGACCATGGTCATGATCGGACGGACCGAAGATGGTTCGGTAGCACCGAAGAGTTCGGACGATCCGAAGTGGGTTCGGTGGATCCGATCATGAGGTGTCAAGAGTTGATCGACACGTCAGTTTGCATGCAAGTTCGGATGATCCGAAGTGTAGGTTCGGTGGATCCGATCATGAGGTGTCAAGAGCCGATGGACACGTAGGAGTTCGGACGTTCCGAAGTGTGTTCGGTGGATCCGAACATAGCCTGTAAATAGTGCTCGGAATTCCTCATTTTGGATTGCAAATTCTTGAAGTTGTGTCTCCTAGTTGAGAGGTTTGGAAGGTTTCTAGGGTTAGTTGTGGTCGAGCGATAGCCAAGAGCTGCCAGGATTGGTAGCGTAGCGACGCCTGAGTTACGAGGCAATCGACATCAAAGGGCTGTCGACGGACGAAGGTAAACCCTAAACCTTTGGTAGTACTGGTTTTGCTAGTCGAGCATGGTAGTATTGTTCATTGGGTATGCTTTTGATGCATAGGCTTGTTCTAGACCTGATTAGCGGTGTTGCGTAAGGCTAGGCTTGCTGAGATAGAGGTACGAAAGTACTATCCGAGATATCCTGGTCGAGTATACATTCTTATATGTGTTGCATGATTATGTGGTGCATTGATATATGTCATATGATGCATGCTATTATGTCACGTTTTATGATGCATGTTGCATTTCATGTTGAGCCGTATCTCCTTCGAGATAGCCTTTACTGTTGAGCTGTATCTCTTTCGAGATAAGCTATATCTTGTGGGGCCGCTCAGCCCTGTCTTGTCTTGTGGACGCATGGACACCGAGAGTACACAGTGGCCGACGGGTCCGGAGGGCTTCGGTGATCCGGGACATTTTAGGTCCACGTCTGTTCTTGTAGTGGATGCAGTGACCCAGAGGAGTACCGCGCGGCACTATCCACTTGGCGCCTCTAGACTGAGCATTTTGAGATCCTTTGTGACTCCTATTTCTTGACTACCCTGGTATCATATCATAGCATGTGCATTTCATATAGGTTTGTATACTCATGCTTTTGTACTGGGCGTTCTTATCGCTCACGTCCTCGGTTTTGTTTATCTTGGACACCCCATTCCCACGGGGCAGGCCTCAGGTTGGACAGCTCAGGAGGAGGAAGAGGAGGACGTGAATAGCTGGTTGGTTTAGTTTTCAGTACTATTCTATTCAATATGGTTGTACCGAATATATTTTGAGTTGTTCTGATTTCGATTGGGTTGTATAACTATTGTCGTCGGCCATATTTCCGCTGTTATCTCTGATTATTATTAATTAAGTTATTTGCATGCTTAGTTTCTTGATTAGTAGGTGATTCTGGAACGGGTCACTACATTTATGGTATCAGAGCATGCTTACGAATTTGGGATATAGATTTCTGTTTTGGGATTTTCGTTGACCATTTTACCATTTTCCCCATTCTATCTTGTAGCGATGGCTGACCACTTTGGTGATGAGAGTAGTCAAGGAAGTGTAGGTCGTTGGGGTGACCAGGACGATCGTAGGCGTCATCGTGAACATCGTCATCGTCGGGATGGTCCTAGGCGTTTTGATTTGCACCGTTTCATTCAGATGGGGCCTAAGCCTTTAGTCGGCGGTGAGACTCCCGATGATGCTGAGGATTGGTTAGAGCGCATGGAGAGTTGTTTCCGTGCATTCCAGTGCACCGAGGAGCAGAAGATGGAGACCCTTAGTTTTCTTCTCGAGGGCCGTGCGCGCAAGTGGTGGCGATCGACTTCTGCGCCGATAGTCCAGTCCCAGGGTAGGGTGACTTGGGCCGATTTCCGTGCAGCTTTCATGCAGCTGTATTTTCCTCCAGCCCTTCGCCAGGCAAAGACGATTGAGCTCCTGAATCTTAAGCAGGGGAGTATGTCTGTTGATGAATATCAGCAGAAGTTCTTCGAGTTGTTACCCTTTGCCCCTCATATCAGTGGCAGTTCTTAGGCCAAGTATGACCATTTTCTTCAGGGTCTTAACCAGGAGATTTTTGATCGAGTCACTGTCTGTGATAATCCTACTTCGTATGATGGATTAGTGAACCGGTGTCGCCAGGCAGAGATCAGTCTCCAGCGTGGTAGGGCTATTCTTTCTTCCAGACCTCCGAGTACTTTGAGCCCTCGATCTCAGTCTTTCAAGAAATCTGGTTCTTCTTCTTCTGGATCTGGATCACGGTCTAGCGGTGTTTTCCGCTTTGGTAAGAAGAAGGTTTCTTGTGTGCATTGCGGGAAGAACCATCCATCGGAGCAATGCCGATCAGCCGCGGGAGCTTGTTTTCAGTGCGGAGAGATGGGTCATATTAAGAAGAATTGTCCTCAGTTGCGAGGTGGAGCAGGATCTGGTTCCGGATCTCAGACGACTGTTCAACAGAGGAGGCAGGGTCAGGCAGTGGGTAGTTCAAATCTTCGACCTCGTGCCCAAGGTCAGGTTTTTGCGCTGAACCAGGATCAGGCTGCAGATGAAACAGAGAGAGTTATAGCAGGTACTTTTCGTTTATGCGGTATTCCTGCTTTTGTTCTTATTGATACCGGAGCATCTCATTCATTCATTTCTGCACGATTTGTTAAGCGTCATAAGTTACCGTATGTTTCTCTAGACGTCATTCTTTCCGTTTCTACCCCGATGGGTCATTCGGTGTTAGCAAAGCGTCTAGTGATGGGTTGTCCCTTAGATTTTGAGGGTAAAGAATTGATTGCGAATCTTATGATCCTGGAGATGGAAGATTTTGATTGTATTCTAGGTATAGACCTATTGACTACCTATCGAGCTACCGTGGATTGTTACCAGAAGCTTGTTCAGTTTCGTACGACTGAGAGCTCTAGTTGGTTTTTCTATGGTGAGGGAGCGCGACCTCCGATGCCAGTGGTATCTGCTCTGAAAGCCTGTCGTGCTTTAGAGTCGGGCGGGGAAGGCTACCTCATCTATGCGATTGATTCATCCACAGGTAGTGTTGGTATAGAGGATATTCCAGTGGTTTGTGAATTTCCAGATGTCTTCCCAGATGAGATTCCTGGTTTTCCTCCGGTTAGAGAGGTGGAATTTGGCATTGAGTTAATGCCAGGGACTGCACCGATTTCTCGTGCCCCCTATCGTCTTGCTCCGTCAGAGATGAGAGAATTGAAGCAGCAATTGCAGGATCTTCTTGATAAAGGTTACATTCGCCCAAGTGTTTCACCTTGGGGAGCTCCAGTCTTGTTTGTCAAGAAAAAGGATGGGTCGATGCGATTGTGCATTGATTATCGCCAGCTGAATCGTGTGACGATTAAAAACAAGTATCCATTACCCCGTATCGATGACTTGTTTGATCAGCTTCAGGGTACCTCTGTTTACTCCAAGATTGACTTGCGATCGGGTTATCATCAAATGAGAGTCAGAGATGATGATATTTCCAAGACTGCATTTCGTACTCGATATGGGCATTACGAGTTTCTAGTTATGCCATTTGGATTGACGAATGCGCCAGCGGTGTTCATGGATCTGATGAATCGAGTCTTTCGGGATTTTCTAGATCAGTTTGTTGTGGTTTTCATCGAAGATATCTTGATTTATTCTCACAGTGTGGAAGAGCATATCCAGCACTTGAGGATTGTGTTGCAGATTCTTCGCGAGAAGCAATTGTATGCTAAGCTGAGTAAGTGCGAGTTCTGGATTGATCGTGTAGTATTCCTTGGTCATGTGATTTCCAAGGAAGGAATTTCTGTGGATCCCAGCAAGATCGAAGCCGTGCTGAATTGGTCACGTCCTACGACGGTGGCTGAGATCCGTAGTTTTCTAGGTCTGGCAGGGTATTATCGTCGCTTCATCGTGAATTTCTCTCAGGTAGCTAGACCATTGTCGCAACTTACTCGGAAGGATGTTCCATTTGAGTGGTCATCTGAGTGCGAAGATAGTTTCAGAGAGCTTCGTCGACTTCTGACTTCTGCACCTGTTTTGGCGTTACCGTCAGGATCTGATGGTTTCAGTGTTTACACCGATGCCTCTTTTCAAGGCTTAGGGTGTGTGTTGACGCAGAATGGTCATGTGATCGCTTACGCTTCTAGGCAGCTGAAACCTCACGAGGAGAAGTACCCTATTCATGATCTAGAATTAGCTGCTATTGTGTTCGCGCTGAAGATCTGGCGTCATTACTTGTACGGGGTTAAGTTTGAAATTTTTACTGATCATAAGAGTCTGAAGTATCTGTTCACTCAGGCTGAGTTGAACATGAGACAACGTCGTTGGATGGATCTACTTAAAGATTATGACTGCGAGATCAAATACCATCCAGGTTCTGCGAATCTCACAGCCGATGCTCTTAGTCGCAAGGTGAGAGCCTCTGCACTTCAGACCAGTGCTATGATTAGTACTATCCAGGATTGTTGTTCATTGGGATTTAATTTCAAACATCGGAAAGGTATGGAGAGCATTCGTGTTGCTACCATTTTATCTGAGCCAGCTTTGTTCGCTCGGATTCGAGATGCTCAGATGTCTGATCTCAAGACTCAGAGATTAGCTCGGTTGGCTGGTGGAGATAGTAATTTCCATTATCAGTCTAATGGTCTTCTGTGTTTGTCTATTCGGGTTGTAGTACCAGAAGATGATACTTTGAGGGAAGAGATTTTATCTCAGGCCCATCGAAGCAAGTTGAGTGTCCATCCAGGAAGCAACAAAATGTATAAAGATTTGAGGACACGATTTTGGTGGAAAGGGATGAAGCGCAGCGTTTATCAGTTTGTTTCCAAGTGTCTTGTTTGTCAGCAGGTTAAGGCAGAGCACCGTAGACCGGGAGGATTATTGCTGAACTTACCTATTCCTGAATGGAAGTGGGAGCATATTGCGATGGACTTCATTACTCACTTACCATTGTCTTCGAGGAATAGTGATGCTATTTGGGTAGTGGTGGATCGACTCACCAAGTCTGCTCATTTTCTGCCATATAACTGTGATTTCACTTTCGATCGTATGGCTCGATTGTACATTCAAGAGATTGTACGTTTGCATGGGGTGCCAGTTAGTATTGTCAGTGACAGAGATCCTCGTTTTACCTCACGATTTTGGGGTAGTTTCCAGTCAGCATTGGGCACTTCACTAAGTTTGAGTACAGCTTATCATCCAGAGACCGACGGTCAGACGGAGAGGACTATCCGTACACTTGAGGATATGATGTGAGCTTGTGTGATGGATTTCGGAACCGCTTGGCAGGATCATTTGCCTTTGATTGAGTTCGCGTACAACAACAGCTATCATCGTAGTATTGGTATGGCACCATTTGAGGCGTTGTATGGGCGACGTTGTCGTACTCCATTATTTTGGGATGAAGTTGGGGAACGACATGTTGAGGGACCGGAGTTAGTCCAGCAGGCTATTGATAAGGTTGCAGTAATCAAGAAGCGGATTAAGATCGCTCAGGATCGACAGGCTAGTTATGCGAACACCAAGCGGCGACCTCTTTATTTTCAGCCAGGTGAGAAAGTGTTTCTCCGAGTTTCGCCTTTTCGCAGGATTTTGAGATTTGGTCTCAAGGGTAAGCTATCTCCGAGATTTATTGGTCCTTTTGAGATTCTGGAATGTGTGGGAGATTTGGCTTACAGGTTAGCATTACCTCCGTATCTGTCTGGGATTCATGATGTGTTCCACGTATCTTTGTTGAGACGATATGTAGCAGATGAGTCTCACATCTTGCATCCATCTGAAGTTCAACTAAATACGGATTTGTCTTACGTGGAACGACCAGTGCGGATTCTCGATCGCAAAGACAAGGTATTGCGGAATAAGATCATTCCTCTTGTCTTAGTTCAGTGGCAGCGCAGAGGCACTGAAGAAGCCACTTGGGAGCTAGAGAGTCGTATGCGTTCGGAGCATCCAGAGCTCTTTTGAGTTGTACTATGGTTGTAATATGGATGTGTGTGTGTTTTCCGTTGTAATCTAAATATCAGTTGTGTTTAGCAACAATTGAGATATAATAACAAGGTTGTTACTCCTTTTTGTTCATCCTCTAAACTTGATTTCGAGGACGAAATCTTTTTAAGGGGGGGAGAATGTAGTAGCCTGAATTCCAAATTGGGTAATTAACGGATTAATGGTGATTAAGAAGGTTTAATGTGTAATTTTGACCATGGTCATGATCGGACGGACCGAAGATGGTTCGGTAGCACCGAAGAGTTCGGACGATCCGAAGTGGGTTCGGTGGATCCGATCATGAGGTGTCAAGAGTTGATCGACACGTCAGTTTGCATGCAAGTTCGGATGATCCGAAGTGTAGGTTCGGTGGATCCGATCATGAGGTGTCAAGAGCCGATGGACACGTAGGAGTTCGGACGTTCCGAAGTGTGTTCGGTGGATCCGAACATAGCCTATAAATAGTGCTCGGAATTCCTCATTTTGGATTGCAAATTCTTGAAGTTGTGTCTCCTAGTTGAGAGGTTTGGAAGGTTTCTAGGGTTAGTTGTGGTCGAGCGATAGCCAAGAGCTGCCAGG
This sequence comes from Primulina eburnea, assembly GCF_022965805.1. Taxonomy (NCBI): domain Eukaryota; kingdom Viridiplantae; phylum Streptophyta; class Magnoliopsida; order Lamiales; family Gesneriaceae; genus Primulina; species Primulina eburnea. The sequence continues at coordinate 23,629,033 of NC_133112.1, forward strand.
ATTGGTAGCGTAGCGACGCCTGAGTTACGAGGCAATCGACATCAAAGGGCTGTCGACGGACGAAGGTAAACCCTAAACCTTTGGTAGTACTGGTTTTGCTAGTCGAGCATGGTAGTATTGTTCATTGGGTATGCTTTTGATGCATAGGCTTGTTCTAGACCTGATTAGCGGTGTTGCGTAAGGCTAGGCTTGCTGAGATAGAGGTACGAAAGTACTATCCGAGATATCCTGGTCGAGTATACATTCTTATATGTGTTGCATGATTATGTGGTGCATTGATATATGTCATATGATGCATGCTATTATGTCACGTTTTATGATGCATGTTGCATTTCATGTTGAGCCGTATCTCCTTCGAGATAGCCTTTACTGTTGAGCTGTATCTCTTTCGAGATAAGCTATATCTTGTGGGGCCGCTCAGCCCTGTCTTGTCTTGTGGACGCATGGACACCGAGAGTACACAGTGGCCGACGGGTCCGGAGGGCTTCGGTGATCCGGGACATTTTAGGTCCACGTCTGTTCTTGTAGTGGATGCAGTGACCCAGAGGAGTACCGCGCGGCACTATCCACTTGGCGCCTCTAGACTGAGCATTTTGAGATCCTTTGTGACTCCTATTTCTTGACTACCCTGGTATCATATCATAGCATGTGCATTTCATATAGGTTTGTATACTCATGCTTTTGTACTGGGCGTTCTTATCGCTCACGTCCTCGGTTTTGTTTATCTTGGACACCCCATTCCCACGGGGCAGGCCTCAGGTTGGACAGCTCAGGAGGAGGAAGAGGAGGACGTGAGTAGCTGGTTGGTTTAGTTTTCAGTACTATTCTATTCAATATGGTTGTACCGAATATATTTTGAGTTGTTCTGATTTCGATTGGGTTGTATAACTATTGTCGTCGGCCATATTTCCGCTGTTATCTCTGATTATTATTAATTAAGTTATTTGCATGCTTAGTTTCTTGATTAGTAGGTGATTCTGGAACGGGTCACTACACCGCACCTGCGGTCAGGTAAGGACCGCACCCGCGGTCATAGTGTTGCAATTTTTGGTGAATTCGCCGTGAGCATAGCGCACCCGCGCTCTTGAGACACCGCACCCGCGGTCTGCATGCGAAATTGCCACCTTCGATTTTGGTCTTGACACATGGCATGAGGTATATATATGTTATGTTGACACATCACTCCTTCATTCTTCAGAATTCAGAACCGAGAGCTCCCAAGAAATCCTTCAAGTTTCTTCATGCTAAAAAGTAGAATTATGCAAGAGTTGTTCATCCGATTTTAATTCCGAGGTAAGATTTGTGTTCCTTGCATTGACGGCTACAAAGTGACGTAAGTTTGATATAATTCCAGCATGATTCAGATTGTGGATGTTGGGGAACTTATGATTTTGTTGCGAATATATGTTCTTGATATATAGAGCATCGTATATTTGTTATCAGATCGATTTTCGGACATCGTATACGAGCCTTGCGAATTTCCAGCATGTATATTGATATTGATTGGAAGAATTGAGCATATTATATTGTGTTGATGAGTATATTATGAGTTGTGGCTATAGTATATATTGTTTGTTGAGATTGAGTTGATCGGTATTGCGAGAATACGCTGTTATGCCGTAGATTTGTACCGAGATTTATTATTGATTGGCATATATGTTGCTTTGAATTAGAGATTGATATTGGGTGTCTACACATTGCCGTTTCAGATTTGAGGTGACAGGTTTGACATTGAATTCGAGATCTCGACAGACGATTCGACAAGAAAGGTATAATTCATGTGGTCACGGGATTGCACAACTCGATTCAGATTTGATACGAGTTTCCCTAAATCACATACTAGATTGTTATTACATTTGATTATGTACTGCCTTGTTTATTGATTTATATTCGAGTCCTGAGATAGGAGAGATTGGCAGACTTGCCAAAACTAGACGTTTTGGTGTATCGACGCATAGGAGCAGATTTGCTATATGTGTAGACCCTCGATACAGAGTTGACCGAAGTCTAGGAATAAGACGTACTGTTGCCCCGAGTGGTTGGGTAGGTAACAGACCGTCTTATTCACACCGGGATCCCTAGATTAGAAAAGAGTCGAGTCAAGATTTGAATTGTCGAATACAGATTTGTATTCTACTACATGTTTAGATTTTAATCATGTTACTTGATTTATGCTATGCATTTGTACATGATTTATGACATTGCATGCATCCATGTTTTATACTGGGATATGTTCTCACCGGAGTTATCCGGCTGTTGTCGTGTCTGTATGTGTGCATGGCAACAGGTGGGGCAGGATCAGGGTCACGAGCTAGATGAGAGATGATGATAGCGTGGAGATCTCGGGCATTGCAGATTACTAGTGTTTTCTTATGGAACTTGTACTACTTATGTTTAGAGTTGTCATTTGAACACTAGAGAATGTTTGTACGAACAGACTTGTATGTACATTACGTTGTTTAATTTCTATCGAGATATGTTATGCTTTAGTTAATACATTTGAATTAAAGTTAAAAGCAAAATTTTGACCCACATTTTCGAACAAAGATCCAATTAAATCCCAAAAGAGTAGAGTTAGAGCCCGGGTCCCCACAACAGGTGGTATCAGAGCAGTAGGTTCTGTAGACTGAGATAGAATAGAATGAGCGGGGTAGATCGAGTCATCTTCCTTGCTTTTGAGATGCTAGCATGATTTATTACTTTCCCTATTATATGTTGTTGTATTATCTGAATTGATTTACAGCATTTCAAGCCTGAATCAGAACCGATTCTCGATCAGAGGTATATGATCAGAGAAGGGCTGAGACAGATGACATTGGGTGTGTACTAATCAGTTTTATGATCAGATTTATGCCGCCTAGACGAGTGCCACAACCAGAGCAGGGTAGCACATCCGGTGCACAGATGGATGTCACCGCTACGCCGATGGAGACTTTATTGAAGAGATTCCAGTCTTTCCATCCGCCTACTCTGAAAGGCACAGAGAGTGCAGTAGAATGTGAGAGCTGGCTGGATGATATCGAGATGCTGTTTGAGTCTTTGGCTTACACTGACGAACGACGTGTGAAGCTGATAGGGCATCAGATGCAAGAGGTTGCAAAGAGCTGGTGGTTGACTACAAAGAGAGCCTTGGAGCACCGAGGCATTGATATCACGTGGAAAGTCTTCAAAGACGAGTTCTATCAGCGCTTCTTTCCCGTCTCCTACCGGAAAGATAAGGGAGCTGAATTTGCGAATCTGAAGCAGGGACAGTGGAACATCGAGGAGTATGTTGCTAAATTTTCTGCATTGCTATGATTTGCACCGCATGTGGCCGGAAACGACGAGGCAGTGGCCGATCAGTTCATCAACGGACTAAATCCGGATGTTTTCACTTTGGTGAACACGGGCCGGCCTAGTACTTTTTCAGAGGCACTGAACCGAGCGAAGGGAGCTGAGGCTGGCTTGATCAGGCAGCGAGGAGCTTCCTACGGTGTTCAGGGGCAGAGACCGCCACAGCCTACTACCGTACAGTTTCCACCACTTCCTCCTCGTTTTGACGGTGGATCTAGTGGTAGTGGTAAGAAGGAATTTCTGAAGGCTAAGGGCAAACAGTTTAAGAAATCTGGGAGCAGTTCATCGAGTTCGAGTGGATCTCGACAAAGAGGTCAGGGGTCAGATTATAGTGGTGCATACTGTGGTTCATGCGGAGGGCGACATGCTACGGAGCAGTGTCAAGGAGTTCTGGGACGCTGTAACATCTGTAGGCAACAGGGACATTTCGCCAGAGTTTGTCCCCAGAGAGGTGCACAACGATTCCAGAGCACAGGATCATCAGCACCAGCGCCACAGATGGAGAGACAGGCATCCTCTGTACACTCCTTTCAGCCACCCTCCACACAGACACAGCAGAGGCCAGGAGGTAGTCAGACGGTGAGTCAGCCTCCCCGACAGCAGGCACGTGTTTTTGCCCTGACAGAGGAGCAGGCGCAGGAGGCGCCAGATGACGTCATTGCAGGTAACTGTTTTCTTTGCGGTTATCCTGCATATGTGTTGATAGACACAGGGGCATCTCATACATTCATATCTGAACATTTTGCATTGAGACATTCATTGCCTGTTGAGTAGATGTCGACAGTAGTGTCTATAGCTTCTCCGTTGGGAAGTGGTTTGATATCTGTGACTACTGTTAGACACTGTATGCTTCAGTTTGAGGGGCATGAGATTGATCTTGATTGTGTAGTACTTGGTTTAGCTGATTTTGACTGTATAGTGGGCATAGACATGTTGACCAAGTACAGGGCCACGGTAGATTGTTTCCACAAGATTGTCAGATTCAGACCCGAAATGACAGATGAGTGGAAATTTTACGGCAAGGGTTCCAGATCTCGGATTCCCTTAGTATCTGCTCTGACTATGAGTAGATTGCTTCAGAGAGGAGCAGAGGGCTTTCTCGTATATTCAGTAGATCTACTGAAATCGAGCCCAGCATTGACAGATCTGCCAGTGGTTTGCGAGTTTGCAGATGTTTTTCCTGATGAGATTCCAGGATTACCTCCGGTTCGAGAGGTTGATTTCAGCATAGATCTTATGCCCGGTTCTGTTCCTATTTCGAGAGCTCCATATAGGATGGCACCGATAGAGCTGAAAGAGTTGAAAGCACAGTTGGAGGATCTTCTGTCCAAGGGATATATCAGACCCAGTGTATCACCTTGGGGTGCTCCGGTGCTTTTTGTTAGAAAGAAAGATGGTTCGATGCGACTGTGTATTGATTATAGGCAGTTGAACAAGGCGACCGTGAAGAACAAGTATCCGTTGCCTCGCATCGACGATTTGTTTGATCAGTTACAGGGATCTTCGGTATATTCGAAGATTGATTTGAGATCAGGGTATCATCAACTTAGAGTTAGAGATGTTGATATTCCGAAGACTGCATTCCGAACCAGGTATGGACACTACGAGTTTGTTGTTATGCCTTTCAGTTTGACGAATGCACCAGCGGTGTTTATGAGTTTGATGAACCGCATTTTTCAGAGATATTTAGATGATTTTGTGATTGTGTTTATTGACGACATTTTGGTGTATTCGAAGAATTTGACTGAGCATGCAGATCACCTGAGAATTGTGCTGAAGACTTTGCGACAGGAGCAGTTGTATGCTAAACTGTCCAAGTGTGAATTCTGGCTGAGACAGGTTGTCTTCTTAGGGCACATTATATCTGGAGATGGTATTGCGGTAGATCCGAGTAAAGTTGAGGCTGTGATCAGTTGGCCGAGACCGACTTCTGTGCCAGAGATACGCAGTTTCATGGGTCTAGCCGGGTATTATCGACGTTTTATTCGAGACTTCTCCAGTATAGCGAAGCCGATTACCCAATTGACACAGAAGAACATGCCATTTGTGTGGTCAGAAGAGTGTGAGAGCAGTTTTGTTGAGCTGAAGAAGAGGCTGACTAGTGCGCCTGTCTTGACAATTCCATCAGGTACAGGTGAGTTCGTTGTATATCGTGATGCATCTCACAGAGGGCTTGGATGTGTTCTTATGCAGCGAGGACACGTGATAGCATACGCCTCTAGACAGCTGAAGCCGCACGAGACTCGTTATCCGATTCATGATCTTGAAATGGCGGCGATTGTCTTTGCTTTGAAGATCTGGCGTCATTATCTGTATGGCGAGAAATTTGAGATCTACTCCGATCATAAGAGCCTGAAATATCTCTTTTCTCAGTCAGAGTTGAACATGAGGCAGCGACGATGGCTTGATCTGCTGAAAGATTTTGATTGCGAGATCAAGTACCATCCAGGAAAGTCGAATGCAGCGGCAGACGCCTTGAGTCGAAAGGTATGTTCTTTGTCCTTGTCGACTATAGGTGTATCGAGTTTAGTAGAAGATTGTTGCTTGTCTGGATTGACATTTAATACAGAGAATAGACCGTTGCGACTTGTTGCGATTCAGATTGAGCCAGATTTGATTTCGAGGATCAACGAAGCACAGAGAACTGATCCGAATGTACAGAGATCGATTGATATGGTCAGAGCTGGTCATATCTCAGAATATCAGGTCAGAGATTCTGTTCTGTATGTGAATAACCGCCTAGTGGTGCCAGATGTTTCAGATTTGAGACGACAGATCATGTCGGAGGCACATTGTAGTCGGTTCAGCATTCATCCTGGAGGCAGAAAGATGTACAATAACTTGAAGACACAATTCTGGTGGAAGCAGATGAAGACAGACATTGCAGAATTTGTGTCTAAGTGCCTGAATTGCCAGCAGGTGAAGGCAGAGAGAAAGAAGCCCGGAGGTCTACTTCAGAGTTTGTCTGTTCCTGAATGGAAATGGGACCACATTTCCATGGATTTCGTGACGAAGTTACCTCGATCTTCGCGGGGCTGTGACGCGATTTGGGTTGTGATAGACAGACTGACCAAATCAGCGTGTTTTATTCCGTACCGGATGACCTATCGACATGATCAGATGGGCGAGTTGTATGTCAGAGAGGTCGTCAGATTGCATGGTGTGCCGAAGTCGATCGTATCAGATCGTGATCCACGATTCACTTCTCACTTTTGGCACAGCTTGCAGCAGGCTTTGGGTACGACTTTACACCTGAGCACTGCTTATCATCCCCAGACAGACGGACAGTCAGAACGGACTATCCAGACTTTAGAGGACATGCTGAGAGCTGTAGTACTAGATTTTGGTACTAGTTGGCAAGACTCATTGCCGTTGTGTGAGTTTTCATACAACAACAGCTATCAGACGAGCATAGAAATGGCACCGTTCGAAGCTTTATACGGAAAGAAGTGCAGATCTCCGTTGTACTGGGATGATATTTCTGAGGTACCAGAGTTAGGGCCTGATATGATTCGTGAGATGACAGAAAAAGTGAAGATCATTCAGAAACGAATGAAAACGGCACAGGATAGGCAAGCGAAATACGTCAATATCAGACGTAGACCGTTAGTATTCGAGCAGGGAGACAGAGTATTTTTGAAGATTTCACCTTTCAGAGGCGTTATCAGATTTGGCAAGCGTGGAAAGTTGTCTCCTAGATACGTCGGTCCGTATGAGATCCTTGAGAAGATTGGCGATCGAGCTTACAGACTTGCTCTTCCTCCTTCATTGTCCGGTATACATGATGTTTTTCATGTATCGATGCTTCGCAGATACATGCCAGATGATTCTCATGTTATTCAACCTGACGAAGCCGAGTTAGATCATACTTTGAGCTACGTCGAGCAACCGATACAGATTCTGGATAGGAAGGAAAAGAAGCTTAGAACCAAGACCATTCCACTTGTGAAGGTGCAATGGAGTCGTCATGGCATCGAGGAAGCAACTTGGGAGACAGAGTCTGAGATGAGACAGAGGCATCCCGAGCTATTTGTATGATGTGAGTTTTCTTTCAGTTCTATTGTCATTTCTTCCTTTACTATGATTGATTAAGTTGTTATGAGTTCGAGGACGAACTCTTGTCTAAGAGGGGGAGAAATGTAAGGCTCGAGAATTATCAACTAGCATTGATGCTAGAATCATAGAGGTAAGAATGCATGAAGTTTAAATGAGATTTTTGAAGGCACGGCCGAAGCCACACCGCACCCGCGGTGTTAGAGATACAGCACCCGCGGTGCATTGAGAGGAAAATTAGTGAAGTTGTGCGAACAAACACCGCACCCGCGGTGTTAGCACGACCGCACCCGCGGTGTGAGACCGCACCTGTGGTCAGGTAAGGACCGCACCCGCGGTCATAGTGTTGCAATTTTTGGTGAATTCGCCGTGAGCATAGCGCACCCGCGCTCTTAGGACACCGCACCCGCGATCTGCATGCGAAATTGCCACCTTCGATTTTGGTCTTGACACATGGCATGAGGTATATATATGTTATGTTGACACATCACTCCTTCATTCTTCAGAATTCAGAACCGAGAGCTCCCAAGAAATCCTTCAAGTTTCTTCATGCTAAAAAGTAGAATTATGCAAGAGTTGTTCATCCGATTTTAATTCCGAGGTAAGATTTGTGTTCCTTGCATTGACGGCTACAAAGTGACGTAAGTTTGATATAATTCCAGCATGATTCAGATTGTGGATGTTGGGGAACTTATGATTTTGTTGCGAATATATGTTCTTGATATATAGAGCATCGTATATTTGTTATCAGATCGATTTTCGGACATCGTATACGAGCCTTGCGAATTTCCAGCATGTATATTGATATTGATTGGAAGAATTGAGCATATTATATTGTGTTGATGAGTATATTATGAGTTGTGGCTATAGTATATATTGTTTGTTGAGATTGAGTTGATCGGTATTGCGAGAATACGCTGTTATGCCGTAGATTTGTACCGAGATTTATTATTGATTGGCATATATGTTGCTTTGAATTAGAGATTGATATTGGGTGTCTACACATTGCCGTTTCAGATTTGAGGTGACAGGTTTGACATTGAATTCGAGATCTCGACAGACGATTCGACAAGAAAGGTATAATTCATGTGGTCACGGGATTGCACAACTCGATTCAGATTTGATACGAGTTTCCCTAAATCACATACTAGATTGTTATTACATTTGATTATGTACTGCATTGTTTATTGATTTATATTCGAGTCCTGAGATAGGAGAGATTGGCAGACTTGCCAAAACTAGACGTTTCGGTGTATCGACGCATAGGAGCAGATTTGCTATATGTGTAGACCCTCGATACAGAGTTGACCGAAGTCTAGGAATAAGACGTACCGTTGCCCCGAGTGGTTGGGTAGGTAACAGACCGTCTTATTCACACCGGGATCCCTAGATTAGAAAAGAGTCGAGTCAAGATTTGAATTGTCGAATACAGATTTGTATTCTACTACATGTTTAGATTTTAATCATGTTACTTGATTTATGCTATGCATTTGTACATGATTTATGACATTGCATGCATCCATGTTTTATACTGGGATATGTTCTCACCGGAGTTATCCGGCTGTTGTCGTGTCTGTATGTGTGCATGGCAACAGGTGGGGCAGGATCAGGGTCACGAGCTAGATGAGAGATGATGATAGCGTGGAGATCTCGGGCATTGCAGATTACTAGTGTTTTCTTATGGAACTTGTACTACTTATGTTTAGAGTTGTCATTTGAACACTAGAGAATGTTTGTACGAACAGACTTGTATGTACATTACGTTGTTTAATTTCTATCGAGATATGTTATGCTTTAGTTAATACATTTGAATTAAAGTTAAAAGCAAAATTTTGACCCACATTTTCGAACAAAGATCCAATTAAATCCCAAAAGAGTAGAGTTAGAGCCCGGGTCCCCACACATGCCATGCAACCTAACGACTTCTCTAAAGAACAAATCTGCAATGTTTGAAGCATCATCGGTTTAATGACAAGCTATAAAATGTGCCATCTTAGAGAATCTATCCACAACAACAAAAATAGAATCCCTCCCCTTCTTAGTCCTAGGCCACCCCACCCCAAAATAAAGTCCATAGAAATGTCAATCCAAGTTCTTTTTAAGAATAGCACGCAAAAGTGTTCCCAAAGTTTTATTGACAACTTCAGTTTGTCCATCCGTTTGAGGATGACAAGTAGTAGAAAACAACAATTTTGTGCCAAGTTTATCCCATAAAGTCTTCCAAAAGTAACTCAAGAATTTAACATCGCGACCATAAACAACAGTCCTAGGCATGCCATGCAACCTAACGACTTCTCTAAAGAACAAATCCGCAATATTTGAAGCATCATCGGTTTTAGGACAAGCAATAATATGCCCCATCTTAGAGAATCTATCCACAACAACAAAAATAGAATCCCTCCCCTTCTTAGTCCTAGGCGACCCCAAAATAAAGTCCATAGAAATGTCAATCCAAGTTCTTTTTAATAATAGCACGCAAAATTGTTCCCAAAGTTCTATTTTCAACTTCAGTTTGTCCATCCGTTTGAGGATGACAAGTAGTAGAAAACAACAATTTTTTGCCAAGTTTAGCCCATAAAGTCTTCCAATCGTAACTAAAGAATTTAACATCGCGACCAGAAACAATAGTCCTAGGCATGCCATGCAACCTAACGACTTCTCTAAAGAACAAATCCGCATTGTATGAAGCATCATCGGTTTTATGACAAGCTATAAAATGTGCCATCTTTGAGAATCTATCCACAACAACAAAAATAGAATCCCTCCCCTTCTTAGTCCTAGGCAACCCCGAAATAAAGTCCATAGAAATGTCAATTCAAGTTCTTTTTAAGAATAGCACGCAAAAGTGTTCCCAAAGTTCTATTGACAACTTCAGTTTGTCCATCCGTTTGAGGATGACAAGTAGTAGAAAACAACAATTTTGTGCCAAGTTTCGCCCATAAAGTCTACCAAAAGTAACTCAAGAATTTAACATCGCGACCAGAAACAACAGTCCTAGGCATGCCATGCAACCTAACGACTTCTCTAAAGAACAAATCCGCAATGTTTGAAGCATCATCGGTTTTATGACAAGCTATAAAATGTGCCATCTTAGAGAATCTATCCACAACAAAAAAAATAGAATCCCTCCCCTTCTTAGTCCTAGGCGACCCCAAAATAATGTCCATAGAAATGTCAATCCAAGTTCTGTTTAAGAATAACACGCAAAAGTGTTCCCAAAGTTCTATTGACAACTTCAATTTGTCCATCCGTTTGAGGATGACAAGTAGTAGAAAACAACAATTTTGTGCTGAGTTTAGCCCATAAAGTCTTCCAAAAGTAACTCAAGAATTTAACATCGCGATCAGAAACAATAGTCCTAGGCACGCCATACAACCTAACGACTTTTCTAAAGAACATATCCGCAATGTTTGAAGCATCATCGGTTTTGTGACAAGCTATAAAATGTGCCATCTTAGAGAATCTATCCACAACAATAAAAATAGAATCCCTCCCCTTCTTAGTCCTAGGCAACCCCAAAATAAAGTCCATAGAAATGTCAATCCAAGTTCTTTTTAAGAATAGCACGCAAAAGTGTTCCCAAAGTTCTATTGACAACTTCAATTTGTCCATCCGTTTGAGGATGACAAGTAGTAGAAAACAACAATTTTGTGCTGAGTTTAGCCCATAAAGTCTTCCAAAAGTAACTCAAGAATTTAACATCGCGATCAGAAACAATAGTCCTAGGCACGCCATACAACCTAACGACTTTTCTAAAGAACATATCCGCAATGTTTGAAGCATCATCGGTTTTGTGACAAGCTATAAAATGTGCCATCTTAGAGAATCTATCCACAACAATAAAAATAGAATCCCTCCCCTTCTTAGTCCTAGGCAACCCCAAAATAAAGTCCATAGAAATGTCAATCCAAGTTCTTTTTAAGAATAGCACGCAAAAGTGTTCCCAAAGTTCTATTGACAACTTCAGTTTGTCCATCCGTTTGAGGATGACAAGTAGTAGAAAACAACAATTTTTTGCCAAGTTAACCCATAAAGTCTTCCAATCGTAACTAAAGAATTTAACATCACGACCAGAAACAATAGTCCTAGGCATGCCATGCAACCTAACGACTTCTCTAAAGAACGAATCTGCAATGTTTGTAGCATCATCGGTTTTATGACAAGCTATAAAATGTGCCATCTTAGAGAATCTATCCACAACAACAAAAATAGAATCCCTCACCTTCTTCGTCTTAGGCGACCCCAAAATAAAGTCCATAGAAATGTCAATCCAAGTTCTTTTTAAGAATAGCACGCAAAGGTATTCCCAAAGTTCTATTGACAACTTAAGTTTGTCCATCCGTTTGAGGATGACATGTAGTAGAAAACAACAATTTTGTGCCAAGTTTAGCCCATAAAGTCTTCCAAAAGTAACTTAAGAATTTAACATCGCGACCAGAAACAATAGTCCTAGGCACTCCATGCAACCTAACGACTTCTCTAAAGAACAAATCCGCAATGTTTGAAGCATCATCGGTTTTATGACAAGCTATAAAATGTGCCATCTTAGAAAATCTATCCACAGCAAAAAAAAAATAGAATCCCTCCCCTTCTTAATCCTAGGCAACCCCAAAATAATGTCTATAGAAATGTCAATCCAAGTTCTTTTTAAGAATAGCTCGCAAAAGTGTTCCCAAAGTTTTATTGACAACTTCAGTTTGTCCATCCGTTTGAGGATGACAAGTAGTAGAAAACAACAATTTTGTGCCAAGTTTAGCCCATAAAATCTTCCAAAAGTAACTAAAGAATTTAACATCGCGACCAGAAACAATAGTCCTAGGCTTGCCATGCAACCTAACGACTTCTCTAAAGAACAAATCCGCAATGTTTGAAGCATCATCAGTTTTATGACAAACTATAAAATGTGCCATCTTAGAGAATCTATCCACAACAACAAAAATAGAATCCCTCCCCTTCTTTGTCCTAGGCGACCCCAAAATAAAGTCCATAGAAATGTCAATCCAAGTTCTGTTTAAGAATAGCACGCAAAAGTGTTCCCAAAGTTTTATCGATAACTTCAGTTTGTCCATCCGTTTGAGGATGACAAGTAGTAGAAAACAACAATTTTGTGCCAAGTTTAGCCCATAAAGTCTTCCAAAAGTAACTAAAGAATTTAACATCGCGACCAGAAACAATAGTCCTAGGCATGCCATGCAACCTAACGACTTCTCTAAAGAACAAATCCGCATTGTATGAAGCATCATCGGTTTTACGACAAGCTATAAAATGTGCCATCTTTGAGAATCTATCCCCAACAACAAACATAGAATCCCTCCCCTTCTTAGTCCTAGGCGACCCCAAAATAAAGTCCATAGAAATGTCAATCCAAGTTCTTTTTAAGAATAGCACGCAAAAGTGTTCCCAAAGGTTTATTGACAACTTCAGTTTGTCTATCCGTTTGAGGATGACAAGTAGTAGAAAACAAAAATTTTGTACCAAGTTTAGCCCATAAAGTCTTCCAACAGTAACTCAAGAATTTAACATCGCGATAAGAAACAATAGTCCTAGGCACGCCATGCAACCTAACGACTTCTCTAAAGAACAAATCCGCAATGTTTGAAGCATCATCGGTTTTATGACAAGCTATAAAATGTGCCATCTTAGAGAATCTATCCACAACAACAAAAATAGAATCCCTCCCTTCTTAATCCTAGGCAACCCCAAAATAAAGTCCATAGAAATGTCAATCCAAGTTCTTTTTAAAAATAGCACGCAAAAGTATTCCCAAAGTTCTATTGACAACTTAAATTTGTCCATCCGTTTGAGGATGACAAGTAGTAGAAAACAACAATTTTGTGCCAAGTTTAGCCCATAAAGTCTTCCAATAGTAACTGAAGAATTTAACATCGCGACCAGAAACAATAGTCCTAGGCATGCCATGCAACCTAACGACTTCTCTAAAGAACAAATCTGCAATGTTTGAAGCATCATCGGGTTTATGACAAGCTATAAAATGTGCCATCTTAGAGAATCTATCCACAACAACAAAAATAGAATCCCTCCCCTTCTTTGTCTTAAGCGACCCCAAAATAAAGTCCATAGAAATGTCAATCCAAGTTCTTTTTAAGAATAGCACGTAAAGGTGTTTCCAAAGTTCTATTGACAACTTCAGTCTGTCCATCCGTTTGAGGATGACAAGTAGTAGAAAACAACAATTTTGTGCCAATTTTAGCCCATAAAGTCATCCAAAAGTAACTCAAGAATTTAACATCGCGATCAGAAACAATAGTCCTAGGCACTCCATGCAACCTAACGACTTCTCTAAAGAACATATCCGCAATGTTTGAAGCATCATCGGTTTTATGACAAGCTATAAAATGTGCCATCTTAGAAAATCTATCCACAACAATAAAAATAGAATCCCTCCCCTTCTTAGTCCTAGGCAACCCCAAAATAAAGTCCATAGAATTGTCAATCCAAGTTCTTTTTAAAAATAGCACGCAAAAGTGTTCCCAAAGTTCTATTGACAACTTCAGTTTGTCCATCCGTTTGAGGATGACAAGTAGTAGAAAACAACAATTTTGTGCCAAGTTTCGCCCATAAAGTCTTCCAAAAGTAACTCAAGAATTTAACATCGCGACCAGAAACAACAGTCCTAGGCATGCCATGCAACCTAACGACTTCTCTAAAGAACAAATCCGCAATGTTTGAAGCATCATCGGTTTTATGACAAGCTATAAAATGTGCCATCTTAGAGAATCTATCCACAACAAAAAAAATAGAATCCCTCCCCTTCTTAGTCCTAGGCGACCCCAAAATAATGTCCATAGAAATGTCAATCCAAGTTCTGTTTAAGAATAACACGCAAAAGTGTTCCCAAAGTTCTATTGACAACTTCAATTTGTCCATCCGTTTGAGGATGACAAGTAGTAGAAAACAACAATTTTGTGCTGAGTTTAGCCCATAAAGTCTTCCAAAAGTAACTCAAGAATTTAACATCGCGATCAGAAACAATAGTCCTAGGCACGCCATACAACCTAACGACTTTTCTAAAGAACATATCCGCAATGTTTGAAGCATCATCGGTTTTGTGACAAGCTATAAAATGTGCCATCTTAGAGAATCTATCCACAACAATAAAAATAGAATCCCTCCCCTTCTTAGTCCTAGGCAACCCCAAAATAAAGTCCATAGAAATGTCAATCCAAGTTCTTTTTAAGAATAGCACGCAAAAGTGTTCCCAAAGTTCTATTGACAACTTCAGTTTGTCCATCCGTTTGAGGATGACAAGTAATAGAAAACAACAATTTTTTGCCAAGTTAACCCATAAAGTCTTCCAATCGTAACTAAAGAATTTAACATCACGACCAGAAACAATAGTCCTAGGCATGCCATGCAACCTAACGACTTCTCTAAAGAACAAATCTGCAATGTTTGTAGCATCATCGGTTTTATGACAAGCTATAAAATGTGCCATCTTAGAGAATCTATCCACAACAACTAAAATAGAATCCCTCACCTTCTTCGTCTTAGGCGACCCCAAAATAAAGTCCATAGAAATGTCAATCCAAGTTCTTTTAAGAATTAGCACGCAAAGTGTTCCCAAAGTTCTATTGACAACTTAAGTTTGTCCATCCGTTTGAGGATGACAATGTAGTAGAAAACAACAATTTTGTGCCAAGTTTAGCCCATAAAGTCTTCCAAAAGTAACTTAAGAATTTAACATCGCGACCAGAAACAATAGTCCTAGGCACTGCCATGCAACCTAACGACTTCTCTAAAGAACAAATCCGCAATGTTTGAAGCATCATCGGTTTTATGACAAGCTATAAAATGTGCCATCTTAGAGAATCTATCCACAACAACAAAAATAGAATCCCTCCCCTTCTTAGTCCTAGGCAACCCCAAAATAAATGTCCATAGAAATGTCAATCCAAGTTCTTTTTAAGAATAGCACGCAAAAGTGTTCCCAAAGTTCTATTGACAACTTCAGTTTGTCCATCCGTTTGAGGATGACAAGTAGTAGAAAACAACAATTTTGTGCCAAGTTTAGCCCATAAAGTCTTCCAAAAGTAACTAAAGAATTTAACATCGCGACCAGAAACAATAGTCCTAGGCATGCCATGCAACCTAACGACTTCTCTAAAGAACAAATCCGCAATGTTTGAAGCATCATCGGTTTTATGACAAGCTATAAAATGTGCCATCTTAGAGAATCTATCCACAACAACAAAAATAGAATCCCTCCCCTTCTTAGTCCTAGGCAACCCCAAAATAAAGTCCATAGAAATGTCAATCCAAGTTCTTTTTAAGAATAGCACGCAAAAGTGTTCCCAAAGTTCTATTGACAACTTCAGTTTGTCCATCCGTTTGAGGATGACAAGTAGTAGAAAACAACAATTTTGTGCCAAGTTTAGCCCATAAAGTCTTCCAAAAGTAACTCAAGAATTTAACATCGCGACCAGAATCAATAGTCCTAGGCATGCCATGCAACCTAACGACTTCTCTAAAGAACAAATCCGCAATGTTTGAAGCATCATCGGTTTTATGACAAGCTATAAAATGTGCCATCTTAGAGAATCTATCCACAACAACAAAAATAGAATCCCTCCCTTCTTAGTCCTAGGCAACCCCAAAATAAAGTCCATAGAAATATCAATCCAAGTTCTTTTTAAGAATAGCACGCAAAAGTATTCCCAAAGTTCTATTGACAACTTAAGTTTGTCCATCCGTTTGAGGATGACAAGTAGTAGAAAACAACAATTTTGTGCCAAGTTTAGCCCATAAAGTCTTCCAATAGTAACTAAAGAATTTAACATCGCGACCAGAAACAATAGTCCTAGGCATGCCATGCAACCTAACGACTTCTCTAAAGAACAAATCTGCAATGTTTGTAGAATCATCGGTTTTATGACAAGCTATAAAATGTGCCATCTTAGAGAATCTATCCACAACAACAAAAATAGAATCCCTCCCCTTCTTTGTCTTAGCGACCCCAAAATAAAGTCCATAGAAATGTCAATCCAAGTTCTTTTAAGAATAGCACGCAAAGGTGTTTCCAAAGTTCTATTGACAACTTCAGTTTGTCCATCCGTTTGAGGATGACAAGTAGTAGAAAACAACAATTTTGTGCAAATTTTAGCCCATAAAGTCATCCAAAAGTAACTCAAGAATTTAACATCGCGATCAGAAACAATAGTCCTAGGCACTCCATGCAACCTAACGACTTCTCTAAAGAACATATCCGCAATGTTTGAAGCATCATCGGTTTTATGACAAGCTATAAAATGTTCCATCTTAGAGAATCTATCCACAACAATAAAAATAGAATCCCTCCCCTTCTTAGTCCTAGGCAACCCCAAAATAAAGTCTATAGAATTGTCAATCCAAGTTCTTTTTAAAAATAGCACGCAAAAGTGTTCCCAAAGTTCTATTGTCAACTTCAGTTTGTCCATCCGTTTGAGGATGACAAGTAGTAGAAAACAACAATTTTGTGCCAAGTTTCGCCCATAAAGTCTTCCAAAAGTAACTCAAGAATTTAACATCGCGACCAGAAACAACAGTCCTAGGCATGCCATGCAACCTAACGACTTCTCTAAAGAACAAATCCGCAATGTTTGAAGCATCATCGGTTTTATGACAAGCTATAAAATGTGCCATCTTAGAGAATCTATCCACAACAAAACAAATAGAATCCCTCCCCTTCTTAGTCCTAGGCGACCCCAAAATAATGTCCATAGAAATGTCAATCCAAGTTCTGTTTAAGAATAACACGCAAAAGTGTTCCCAAAGTTCTATTGACAACTTCAATTTGTCCATCCGTTTGAGGATGACAAGTAGTAGAAAACAACAATTTTGTGCCAAGTTTAGCCCATAAAGTCTTCCAAAAGTAACTCGAGAATTTAATATCGCGACCAGAAACAATAGTCCTAGGCATGCCATGCAAGCTAACGACTTCTCTAAAGAACAAATTCGCAATGTTTGATGCATCATCGGTTTTATGACAAAGCTATAAAATGTGCCATCTTAGAGAATATATCCACAACAACAAAAATAGAATCCATCCCCTTCTTAGTCCTAGGCGACCCCAAAATAAAGTCCATAGAAATATCAATTAAAGTTCTTTTTAAGAATAGCACGCAAAGGTGTTCCCAAAGTTCTATTGACAACTTCAATTTGTCCATCCGTATGAAGATGACAAGTAGTAGAAAACAACAATTTTGTGCCAAGTTTAGCCCATAAAGTCTTCCAAAAGTAACTCAAGAATTTAACATAGCGACCAGAAACAATAGTCCTAGGCATGCCATGCAACCTAACGACTTCTCTAAAGAACATATCCGCAATGTTTGAAGCATCATCGGATTTATGACAAGCTATAAAATGTGCCATCTTAGAGAATCTATCCACAACAATAAAAATAAAATCCCTCTCCTTCTTAGTGTGACACCTCTGACCTCTTAAATAAAATACACAGCGGAAATTTAAAATTTTCTTTAAAATATGGAAGGAGTTTCAAAATACATTTCTTTAAACATTTTACAAAATAACAATACATGATCATTCGAATGACATAACAAAATATAAAACATCATTCCTATGATCATGCCAAAATCTTCCTTCCAACGGTGTATGCATTTGACCCCCTGTCCACAGTCAACGTCCCGGGCCGCTACTCTGATCTGCATCACATGAAATAACTGAAATGAGAATAAATCTCAGCAAGTGGAACTCTTACATAGCAATGAACATATACTCTATAAAACATAGCTTTGAAATCATAAATACCATCAACTCTGAAACATGAATACTGTAGCAATAGCATAGCAATAACATAGCAATAAGATGGTATTTCAATTTACTCTGGTTGGATTGATATCAATAGTAACTCTGCTCTGGGGTGCTCGTATCCCAAATCGATATAAACCGATAACTCTGAGGGATATAAGCCTATGGTCGTTGATCAACTAATTACATGCAATCTCTGACTATGTATCTATCAATCCAATAAAAACATTTAAACTCTCTCTTGGCATTTAATCAACACTTTGGAAACTATACTCTTTTGTATCCCCTTTCAATACAATTGAGACATATAATGTCTCCAATAGATATAACAATGAATCAATACATAACTATGAAGCAATTGAAGGGAATAACACATTAAAACCTTTGAAACACAATACATATAACATCATGTGAGCAAAAGGGATGAATTTCCACTTACAAACCACAATAACACCTTGATATAACTCTTGGTACACCACCTACAACAATAATCCATAAATAACACCAACATCAACTAAATAACCAAGATTACAAGCCAATTAATCCATTAAACCAACAAACCCAAATGATCAAAAAATTCAAACTTAAAAGAATCGCACCAAAAGCTTACCTAAGCTTCCTAGCACCAAGGAGAACCTCGAACTCAAGTCGAAACGCCAACTAAACGCTTGAATCGAAGATAGGAAGTGAAAGAAATGGAGAAAACCCTTGAAATGGAGAGAAAAATCGAGTTTGAGAGGAAAGGAAAAGGTAGAAATGAAGCCAACCACTCCAAAAAGCAACTAAATATCTCGCCCATACCTCCACCGCGGGTGCGCCAACACAAGGGCCACGGGTGCGCTGAGCTCACGGCACTCCACAAAAATCCTGAACCACTAACACCGTGGGTGCGGCGCTGCAAGCACCGCGGGTGCGGTACACACCGCGGGTGCCTGCATCACCGCGGGTACGGTGATGCTACGGTCCTCCAACTCAAAAATCTGCACAGTACACCGCGGGGGCACTCCTCTAAGACCGCGGGTGCACTCTGGTCCCGGCCAAGAACAAAATTCAACCAACCAAAACCGATACGAAACTCTGAAACGAACAACCAACAACTAACACCTCAAAAACAATAATAACCAATAATACTATGGCCCAAAACACAACTCTAAACATCTAATCACATAACCCGAATAACATACGAAACTTAAATCGTACCGTACACCGGGCTCGGCTATTACACTTAGTCCTAGGCAACCCCAAAATAAAGTCCATAGAAATGTCAATCCAAGTTCTTTTTAAGAATAGCATGCAAAAGTGTTCCCAAAGTTCTATTGACAACTTCAGTTTGTCCATCCGTTTGAGGATGACAAGTAGTAGAAAACAACAATTTTTTGCCAAGTTTAGCCCATAAAGTCTTCCAAAAGTAACTAAAGAATTTAACATCGCGACCAGAAACAATAGTCCTAGGCATGCCATGCAACCTAACGACTTCTCTAAAGAACAAATCTGCAATGTTTGAAGCATCATCGGTTTTATGACAAGCTATAAAAGGTGCCATCTTAGAGAATCTATCCACAACAACAAAAATAGAATCCCTCCCCTTCTTTGTCTTAGGCAACACCAAAATAAAGTCCATAGAAATGTCAATCCAAGTTCTTTTTAAGAATAGCACGCAAAAGTTTTCCCAAAGTTTTATTGACAACTTCAGTTTGTCCATCCGTTTGAGGATGACAAGTAGTAGAAAACAACAATTTTGTGCCAAGTTTAGCCCATAAAGTCTTCCAAAAGTAACTCAAGAATTTAACATCGTGACCAGAAACAACAGTCCTAGGCATGCCATGCAACCTAACGACTTCTCTAAAGAACAAATCCGCAATGTTTGAAGCATCATCGGTTTTATGACAAGCTATAAAATGTGCCATCTTAGAGAATCTATCCACAACAACAAAAATAGAATCCCTCCCCTTCTTAGTCCTAGGCGACCCCAAAATAAAGTCCATAGAAATGTCAATCCAAGTTCTGTTTGAGAATAACACGCAAAAGTGTTCCCAAAGTTCTATTGACAACTTCATTTTGTCCATCCGTTTGAGGATGACAAGTAGTAGAAAACAACAATTTTGTGCCAAGTTTAGCCCATAAAGTCTTCCAAAAGTAACTCGAGAATTTAATATCGCGACCAGAAACAATAGTCCTAGGCATGCCATGCAACCTAACGACTTCTCTAAAGAACAAATCCGCAATGTTTGAAGCATCATTGGTTTTATGACAAAGCTATAAAATGTGCCATCTTAGAGAATCTATCCACAACAACAAAAATAGAATCCATCCCCTTCTTAGTCCTAGGCGACCCCAAAATAAAGTTCATTGAAATGTCAATCAAACTTCTTTTTAAGAATAGCACGCAAAGGTGTTCCAAAAGTTCTATTGACAACTTCAGTTTTTCCATCTGTTTGAGGATGACAAGTAGTAGAAAAAAACAATTTTGTGTCAAGTTTAGCACATAAAGTCTTTCAAAAGTAACTCGAGAATTTAACATCGCGACCAGAAACAATAGTCCTAGGCATGCCATGCAACCTAACGACTTCTCTAAAGAACAAATCCGCAATGTTTGATGCATCATCGGTTTTATGACAAGCTATAAAATGTGCCATCTTAGAGAATATATCCACAACAACAAAAATAGAATCTCTCCCCATCTTAGTCCTAGACAACCCCAAAATAAAGTCCATAGAAATGTCAATCCAAGTTCTGTTTAAGAATAGCACGCAAAAGTGTTCCTAAAGTTCTATTGACAACTTCAATTTGTCCATCCGTTTGAGGATGACAAGTAGTAGAAAACAACAATTTTGTGCCAAGTTTAGCCCATAAAGTCTTCCAAAAGTAACTCAAGAATTTAACATCGCGACCAGAAACAATAGTCCTAGGCAAATGCCATGCAACCTAACGACTTCTCTAAATAACAAATCCGCAACGTTTGAAGCATCATCGGTTTTATGACAAGCTATAAAATGTGCCATCTTAGAGAATCTACCCACAACAACAAAAATAGAATCCCTCCCCTTCTTAGTCCTGGGCAACCCCAAAATAAAGTCCATAGAAATGTCAATCCAAGTTCTTTTTAAGAATAGCACGCAAAAGTGTTCCCAAAGTTCTATTGACAACTTCAGTTTGTCCATCCGTTTCAGGATGACAAGTAGTAGAAAACAACAATTTTGTGCCAAGTTTAGCCCATAAAGTCTTCCAAAATTAACTCAAGAATTTAACATCGCGACCAGAAACAAGAGTCCTAGGATCGCCATGCAAACTAACGACTTCTCTAAAGAACAAATCCGCAATGTTTGAAACATCATCGGTTTTATGACAAACTATAAAATGTGCCATCTTAGAGAATCTATCCACAACAACAAAAATAGAATCCCTCCCCTTCTTAGTCCTAGGCGACCCCAAAATAAAGTCCATAGAAATGTCAATCCAAGTTCTGTTTAAGAATAGCACGCAAAAGTATTCCCAAAGTTTTATTGACAACTTCAGTTTGTCCATCCGTTTGAGGATGACAAGTAGTAGAAAACAACAATTTTGTGCCAAGTTTAGCCCATAAAGTCTTCCAAAAGTAACTAAAGAATTTAACATCGTGACCAGAAACAATAGTCCTAAGCACGCCATGCAACCTAACGACTTCTCTAAAGAACAAATCCGCAATGTTTGAAGCATCATCGGTTTTATGACAAGCTATAAAATGTGCCATCTTTGAGAATCTATCCACAACAACAAAATAGAATCCCTCCCCTTCTTAGTCCTAGGCAACCCCGAAATATGTTAGAGTAGGTGCCCTTCGAGCCAAGTGTTGGCCGAGTGTTCACAATGAAACTCTATGTATAAGCAATCTTTATTTTAATAATGTTTGAGATTATTATTATGCCACATCTTTATCTGTATACCCATGCTAGTTGCATAGATAAAGCCCTTGAATATACAAATAGTAGAAAGAATATGAGATGCTCATATGATGAGTATCATGAAACTCATATTTGTAATACTGTATATTCTAAACGGTTCCTAGTCGATTCAGCCGCCACTAAGAAGGATATAGGCCGCTAGAGTTCGAGACTAGTATCTGCGATGTGAGTAACATGTTTCATTGGTAGGGGACATTGTGATGTCCGAGCATGCAGATAGGTGCTCCTGGTAGAGTGCAGTGAACAACCCTCCATTAAAGGACTTTCCAAGTGGTTCTCACTTATCGAGTGGAAAAGTCCTGGTTTATGGTTGTACACCATTAGTCCTTATGACCCGGGACAACATTGAGACTCTATGTGCTAGAATTACACTTTGACTTGTTTACCGACTCTCATGGGGTCATCAGGTGGCAAGGTTGGGTGTTCTGTCGAAACACATAGGAGTCGATGCATTGTAGTCGGGGATTCACCGCTTACCTTTGGGTATGGATATCCTATGTGTTATCATGTGTATGTAGATCGAAATCTCTGGCCAGAGTATGGTGGTAATTATGAAAGGGTTTCATAGATTACACCATCGATGCAACTACGACATGACACATAGTATCGATTCATTGACAACTCTCGATAAACCAATGGTTGTCGAATCGATCGGGATATATGAGTTGAAGGGACCGTACTGTACGCTAACCATAATTGAATGGTTCTTGCAGGCACTATCATTTGATACCTAGGGAATCATGTAAGCGATGCTGCTAGGCGTTTAACATGATTGGTTGGGTACTATCAGACTTGAGTTCTGACGTTCTTGTTATCAATGTGTTGATAAGTAAGAATGGAGCAATTGGGGTATGCTCATATAAGGACATGTTTAGTCCGAATCACATGGAGATGTGAACCCACGGCTAGTCGTATCAATGAACCATTGAGGGCCACACAAGTGCTAGTTTTCTAGATCCCGTTGAGAAGTAAAATAGTTCAATTTGTTGAACGGCTTATAAAGGAGTTTATAAGCATAAAGAAAATTAGAAGTATGACTTCTATAAAGGAGAAAATAGTTCAATGTGTTGAACGACTTATAAATGAGTTTATAAGTGTAAAGAAAAATAGAAGTATGACTTCTATGAGAGAAATGTAAATTTTGATTTATGGAAGTGTTCCTAAATTAAAATTTGGCCAAGTGAATAATGTATTTGAAAATTGTGATTTTCATAAACATTATTATGGACTAAATTAAATTAATTCAAGTGTTGAATTAATTAAACACTAGTGGACCTAGTAGAGTCCAAAATAATTAAATTAATTCAAGTGTTGAATTAATTAAATTATATTGAGTCTTGTAGAGCTCAATTTAAATTAATTATTTAACTAGTGGGACTTGAGTAAATTCAAGTAATGTTAATTAGTCTCAAATATGTTTGAGATAATTAAATTTAGTCCAAAGTTTTTAATTTGATTAAAAACTATATTATATGCATGCATGGGAGGTGAAGGGTTGGAGATTACTTTTTATTAAAATAATGCAAGGCATGCACTTTTTGCTTTTTGCTTTTCTCACAACCAAGACAAGAAAATTAACTCATTCTCCTTCCCCTCCAACATGAGATGCCGAAACATAGCATATTTTCTCTCCTCCATTTTTCTCTCTTTTGTTCTTCAATTGTTGGAGATCAAAAACACTTCTCTTTGAAAAATCCTCATATTTTTCTAGTGCAAAATATGAGGGATCTACCTAGTTGGTGGTGGGCTTAATAGTTGAGCAAGGAGTGCTCATTGGAAAGCTTGAAGATAGTTTCTACCTTTCAAGAGCTTTGTTGTTTGACAACAAAGTTGGAGCCATAATCAATCTCTTGAGATTGATAGGTATATTTCTTTAAAACACACTATGTATGTCATTTTGTGGTTTATTGTATTTGTTGCACAAAATGTAGTGGTGGCCGAAATTTTTGTATGAAAAATCGAATTTTTAAACTTCCGTTGCGCTTCCGGTCACCGTAACCGATCCCCTTTCAAATAAAGTCCATAGAAATGTCAATTCAAGTTCTTTTTAAGAATAGCACGCAAAACTGTTCCCAAAGTTCTATTGACAACTTCAGTTTGTCCATCCGTTTGAGGATGACAAATAGTAGAAACCAACAATTTGTGCCCAGTTTAGCCCATAAAGTCTTCCAAAATTAACTCAAGAATTTAACATCGCGACCAGAATTGTAAGGCCCGAGATGTTATCAATTTTATGAGACCCCGAAAAGAAAATATTATTGATGGCATTTTTGAAAGCGGACCGGTTACGGTGGCCGGAAGCGCAACGGAAGTCAAAATTTTCGATTTTATACAAGAATTTTCGGCCACCAACATGTTTTGTGCAATGTTTACTAAAACAACATACATAGGATGTAAGAAAATTTTACCTATCAATCTTTAAAAGATTGATGAATGGCACCAACTTTGTTGTCAAACAACAAAGCTCTTCAAGGCATGAAGATCTACAAGCTCCTCCTCCAAATCCTTGAAACTTTCTTTGAAATTAGGCCCACCACCAACTAGGTAGATCCCCTCAAATATTGCACTAGAATATTTGAGGATTTTTCAAAGAGAAGAATTTTCTCCAAGAAAATGAAGAACAAAATGGAAGAAAATTGGGAGAGAATCATGAGAGGGAATTCGGCCATATCACTTGGGAGGGAAGGTAGAATAATTTTTTTTTAATTCCATGTCTTGGTGTTGCAAAAAGCAAAGTGAAAAGTAGCATGCCATGCCATTATTTTATTCAAAAGTAATCTCCAACCCTTCACCTCCCATGCATGCATACAATATAGTTTTTAATCAAATTAAAAACTTTGGACTAAATTTAATTATCTCAAACATATTTGAGACTAATTAAACATTACTTGAATTTACCCAAGTCCCACTAGTTAAATAATTATTTTAATTGAGCTCTACAAGACTCAATATTATTTAATTAATCCAACACTTGAATTAATTTAATCATTTGGGCTCTACAAGGCCCACTAGTGTTTGATTAATTCAACACTTGAATTAATTTAATTTAGTCCATTATAATGTTTATGAAAATCACAATTTCAAATACATTATTCTCTTGGCCAAATTTTAATTTAGGAACACTTCCATAAATCAAAATTTACATTCTCTCATAGAAGTCATACTTCTATTTTCTTTGCACTTATAAACTCATTTATAAGTCGTTCAACACATTGAACTATTTTCTCCTTTATAGAAGTCATACTTCTAATTTTCCTTACGCTTATAAACTCCTTTATAAGCCGTTCAACACATTGAACTATTTTTACTTCTCATCGGGATTTACAAAGCTAGTACTTGTGTGGCCCTCAATGGTTCATTGATACAACTAGCCGTGGGTTCACATCTCCATGTGATTCGGACTAAACATGTCCTTATTCGAGCATACCCCAAATGCTCCATTCTTACTTATCAACTCCTTGATAGTAAGAACGTCAGAACTCAAGTCTGATAGTACCCAACCAATCACGTTAAACGCCTAGCAGCATCGCTTACGTGATTCCCTAGGTATCACATGATAGTGCCTGCAAGAACCATTCAATTATGGTTAGCGTACAGTACGGTCCCTTCAACTCATATATCCCGATCGATCGACAACCATTGGTTTATCGAGAGTTGTCAATGAATCGATACTATGTGTCATGTCGTAGTTGCATCGATGGTGTAATCTATGAACACCTTTCATAATTACAACCATACTCTGGCCAGAGATTTCAACCTACATACACATGATTGCACATAGGATATCCATACCCGAAGGTAAGCGGTGAATCCCCGACTACAATGCATCGACTCCTATGTGTTTCGACAGAACACCCAACCTTGCCACCTGATGACCCCATGAGAGTCGGTAAACAAGTCAAAGTGTAATTCTAGCACATAGAGTCTCAATGTTGTCCCGGGTCATAAGGACTAATTCTGTACAACCATAAACCAGGACTTTTCCACTCGATAAGTGAGAACCACTTGGAAAGTCCTTTTATGGAGGGTTGTTCAGTGCACTCTACAAGGAGCACCTATCTGCATGTTCCGACATCACAATGTCCCCTACCAATGAACATGGTACTCACATCGCAGATACTAGTCTCTAACTCGAGCGCCCTATATCCTTCTTAGTGGCGGCTGAATCGACTAGGAACCGTTTAGAATATACAGTATTACAAATATGAGTTTCATGATACTCATCATATGAGCATCTCATATTCTTTCTACTATTTGTATATTCAAGGGCTTTATCTATGCAGCTAGCATGGGTATACAGATAAAGATTTGCCAAAATAATAATTTCAAATATTATTAAAATAAAGACTGCTTATTCATAGAGTTTCATTGTGAACACTCGACCAATACTTGGCTCGACGGGCACCTACTCTAACAATCTCCCACTTGCACTAGAGCCAACTACCCATATGCTTAAAACCCATTGATTCGCGATGCTTGTCGAACAATGGTCCAGGTAAAGGCTTAGCTAGTGGATCAACAACATAATCTGCGGAGCCGACTTTGTCAATAGACACTGCTCTTCTTTCCACAATCTCTCCGAGGATGTGGTACTTTCTCAATACGAGTTTGGATTTCTGATGAGACCTTGGCTCCTTTGCTTGAGCTATAGCTCCCGTGTTGTCACACAACACCGGGACAGGAGCAACTCCATTAGGAATGACGTCCAACTCTGGATGAAATTCCTTATCCAAACAGGCTCTCTTGCTGCATCTGATGCAGCAATGTATACGGCCTCTGTGCTGGAATCCGCAGTATTGTCTTGCTTGGAACTCTTCCAAGAGACAGCAGCACCGTTGAGCATGAATACAAAACTAGAGGTTGACTTCGAGTTATCGATATCGCTTTGGAAGCTAGTGTCGGTATAGTCTTCTAGTTTCAGTTCTCCACCCCATATACCAAGAACAACTTATTGGTCCTTCTCAACTGCTTGAGGATGTCTTTCACAGCTTTCAGGTGTGGAAGACCAGGGTTCGATTGATATCTTTTCACTACACATAGTGAAAACGCCACGTCAGGACGTGTAGATATCATCCCATACATGATGTTACCAATTGCCGAAGCATACGGAATGCGTGTCATCGTCACTATCTCTGCATCAGTCTCAGGAGACAGACTTGGATAGGGACACGCCATGACACATTGGTAGATGTCCTCTCAAGGACGCATCCATCGAGAACCGCTTCACGATGGTATCATGTATGTGGACTGGGTGAGACCAAGCCATCTTTTCGATCTATCTCTATAGATCTGTATCCCAATACAAAAGATGCTTCTCCCAAGTCCTGCATCGAGAACTTACTCGTTAACCATATCTTAGTTGATTGCAACATTCCTACATCATTCCCAATGAGTAGAATGTCATCAACATAAAGCACCAGAATGTCACAACACTCCACTGACCTTCTTATACACACAGGGTTCCTCATGATTCTTAGTAAATCAAACTCTTTGATTGTTACTATCGAATCTAAGGTTCCAACTCCTTGATGCCTGCTTTAGATCATAAATAGATCTTTGAAGTTTGCATACGATATGCTCACTTCCGCTAGATGTAAACCCTTCAGGTTGAGACATGTAAATCACTTTCTTAAAATCCCTATTAAGAAGACTGTCTTAACAATCCATCTGCCATATCTCATAGTCATACCATGCAGCTATGGCTAGCAAAATCCTTATGACTTGAACATTGCGATTGGGAAAAGGTTTCCTCAAAGTCAACTCCTTGTCTTTGAGTACATCCTTTTGCCACCAATCGCGCCTTGAAGGTTAATACCTTCCCATCCGCCCCAAGTCCCTGTGGAACAGTTCCCTCAGGCGGATCCACAAGATCCTATACTTGGTTCGAATGCATGGAATTCAACTCAGATTCCATTGCTTCAAGCCACTTGGATGAATCGGCATCGGATAACGCTTCCTTGAAGGTCCATGGATACAATCCATGGTTAGGCTCATCATGGCCCTCTTCAAGAAGCTGACCATACCTCATAGGTGGTCTCGAGACTTTCTCGTATCCGCTAGGAGCTTGTATCTCCTCTCTGGCTCATCGGGTGTGGGTTCTATAATTGCGGGTTTCTCTCGAACCTCTTCGAGTTCTATCATCTCCCTTTTTTCTATCCAATAGAAAATCCCTTTCAAAAAGGTTGCATGCCTAGAAAACAAACACCTTTGTTTCTTGGGGATGATAGAAATAATATCCAACTTAATTCCTTGGATATCCCACAAAGTAACATAAAATGGATCAACAATCCAATTTATCTCCCACTACCTGCTTCACATAAGCAGGGCTCCCCATATTCTAAGATAAGAATATTTGGGAGGCTTACCCATCCCATATCTCATATGGTGTCTGCCTTTGAATGGACATTTAATGGAATATCTTTAATTTTAAGTTATAGAGATCGTTTTCAAGTTCACCAGTACCAATCAAAACATTCATTCATGTAAATGTTGCAAACACCTTTGCAAATAAACAAGAATATCCATTTTTATCAGCATAGAAATGGAAACATGTTTTTTTTTTTTTTCTTTTTTTAGGTACAAACAAAACATCTCATAAAATTAACTTAAACTATTGTTCAATAATAAGTAAACATCTTCAATGGCCTTGGCAGCAACTCTTGCTCCATTGCCTATCCTCAAGAAGGTCACACCTTCCTAAGCTTCCTACTTCTTCCCATTACCTGTAACCCATTACAGAGATGTGAGTCACAACCGTATTAATACCCAAGAAGTGAGTTAATTAAATGTTTACTTAAATTAGAACATACTGTTTCCAGAACACTTCTGGGCCGATATTCCTTGCAATTTCGCTTCCATGTCCAGCTTCTTGCAGTGATGACAAAATCACTGTCTGTCAGCCCTAACTGGTGTGGCTGCCACAACGGGAGTCGGACATTGCCTCAACAAGGGCACGTTCTTCTTGGGACGTTGGAAAGAACGCTTCTTTCATTCCCATGTGGATCAATCTTCGTACCAGATGAAGAACCCCCATAAAGAACCAACTTCTCTTTCTTGATGGTGGATTCAAACGTAACAAGCATGTTCACCCAACTCCTCAAGGGTCGGTTCCCATCTTGTTATGTTGAAGTTCACCACAAAAGGATCAAATGAGCTAGGCAGCGATAACAGCAACATGTCGGTGGTCAACTCCGAAGGCAGGATCAGATCCATGCCAACGAGCTTGTCCACGAGCCCGATCACCTTTAGGCCATGCTCATGGACCGAGGCCCCTCTCGCATGCGCAAAGTGATCAGCTCCTTGACGGTAGCATGCCTAAGAGGACGCGTTTGCTCTCCAAAGAGCTCTTTGAGATGCAAATGAATGTCAGCAGCACTCTTTGCACCCTCAAAACGCCTCTGTAGCTCATCGTTCATAGAAGTCAGCATATAACACCTGGCTATCAAGTCATGGTCACACCATTCCTTGTAAGCCTGCAATTCCTCAGGATTGCAGTCAGTCGGAGCCTCAACAGGGGGCGACTGAGTCAGTGTATATGTTACCCTTTCCGAATTTAAGACTATTTTCAAATTTCTTAGCCAAGTGAGGTAATTAGGTCCAGTTAATATGTGTTTGTCGAGTATTATAGATATCGAATTGCGCATCGAAGACATTGTCGATTTGTACTGAAAAGTAAAAACAGATAAATGTTGATGACTATTTTAAATATTTGTAAGATATAAGTTGGACTTTACTTCATAAATATTTGCTCCCACTGTTTTGACATCTTTCACTACCCCTAGTGAAAACGGGAAACTCCTTTCCTCAGTAGGTACGTAAGGTCCAATTAGCGAATTGTGATCCCGAATAATATCAGCCAATCACAATTCCTAAAAGGTAGTTTCCAATTGCATCACAATGCAACCCTTACGTAAACTTTTGTCTCACGTTTGATTAGGACCCAATAATATGACGTCGTTCATCTTCACGTGTCAAGCCTTACCCATCGATGTTGAACCTTAATGGACGGTCGCCATGAGTTCCCTCAATAATATGAGCCGAAATCATGGGAGTTCCACGTAGTTCACATCACCATGTCAATGGATGTCACAGCTTTCCGGCACCGGGCCCCCCAATAATATGAGCCGAGCCCCGAGTACGGGTAGCGTTCATCATGCACCCATTGTCGATGGAAGACAAGGAAATTATAAACAAATTTATAATTCCCCTTTTCGGGCTTGATATTAATTTTGAATCTTATTCAAAATGAGGGTTTTTAATTTTGAAAGGTCTCATCATTAATTTTATTTTAAAAGCTCGCCATGTTTGATCGTATGTTTGCCGGATTCATGCAACTTTGTTATTATAATAATAATAACGCACATACTCATTATTTATAACATATCATGCATATATTATAAATAGAAAACAATACAAGGATGATCAATCGCCCCAAAACTAATGGCCCGTGTGAGCCAAACACGGGCCTAGGTCCAATCCTAGGGTAAATGCACGGGATGCAATGCAACTAAATTATTACATTAGCATCCAATATTACATGTCTTCGATCTTCATAATCACCAAGGCCACCATCTTCCAATCTTGATCTTCCCTATTCTAATATTTACAAATAAATATCCATGGCACATAGGGATACATCTCATGGGGTGGGAACGGGCCATAAACCAAGCCCACTTTAAATTGATAATTATTACAATCATACAACACAAATATCCTAGCATACACCTAGCAAATTGGGCTTGGGCTTTTGATCATCCTTCATGCATAATATCACATATCATACACCATCAATTAATTATCACTATAATTAATTGATCCAATATTATATATCTTGATCCAATCACTAACCGCCACAATTATAAATTAAATTAACAAAGTATACAAACACCTTTGTCTACTTTCAAATTAATTTATTTATAATCGAATTTCTTGTAAATCACATTTACTATAAATAATTAAAGTCCTACTTCAATTATTTATTTTATGAGAAAATATGTGCAACAATTGTAAATTTAAACTTAAGGGCCCAAAACCATTTTTCACCAAAAATACTTAGGCCCATTTAAATTTCACAAATAATGTTGTCCATCCAATGGCCCAACATCTCAAGGCCCATGACACTAGATTGTCCAAAACACTTTGGAAACCCTAGCCGTCATCTCGCCGTCGCCGGATTCCGGCAACAACAAAAAAGTTTTTTTTTTTTTATTTTAAAAACTGAAAATTTCGGGCAGCCCCTCGCTGCCCTATGCTGCCCGAAATTTTCGGGCAGCCCCTCGGGCTGCCCGAAAACATTTTTTTT